>NC_142435.1:118218484-118521515 GCF_059453495.1 Arachis ipaensis | reverse complement strand
GTTTTGATGATGCAAACTGGCATTCAAACGCCAACTTCCTACCCTATTCTGAAGTTAAACGCCAGAAACAGGTTACAAACTAGAGTTAAACGCCACAAATAGGCTGCAACCTGGCGTTTAACTCCAAGAGAAGCCTCTACATGTGTAAAGCTCAATGCTCAGCCCAAGCACACACCAAGTGGGCCCCGGAAGTAGATTTTTGCACTATCTGCACTTAGTTACTTATTTTCTGTAACCCTAGCTACTAGTTTAGTATAAAAACAACTTTTAGAGACTTACTATGGATCTCATGACATTTTACATGTTTCATATTATATTTCTGACGGCATGAGTCTCTAAACCCCATTGTTGGGGGTGAGGAGCTCTACTGTGTTTCGATGAATTAATGCAATTACTACAGTTTTTCATTCAATCACGCCTGTCTCTATTCTAAGATATTCATTCGCACTTCATCCTGATGAATGTGATGATCCGTGACATTCATCACCATTCTCAACCTATGAACGCGTGCCTGACAACCACTTCCGTTCTACCTTAGATTGAGTGTATATATCTTAGCCTCTTGGTTCATAATCAGAGTCTTCGTGGTATAGGCTAGGACTATTGGCGGCCATTCCTGAGATCCAGAAAGTCTAAACCTTATCTGTGGTATTCCGAGTAGGATCTGGGATAGGATGACTGTGACAAGCTTCAAACTCACGAGTGCTGGGCGTAGTGACAGACGCAAAAGGATCAATGGATCCTATTCCAACATAAGTGAGAACCGACAGATGATAAGTCGTGCGGTGACAGCGCATTTGGACCATTTTCACTGAGAGGATGGATGGTAGCCATTGACAACGGTGATCCACCAACATACAGCTTGCCATGGAAGGAGCCTTGCATGCGTGAAGAAGAAGACAGTAGGAAAGCAGAGATTCGGAAGACAGAGCATCTCCAAATCCTCAATCTGTTCTCCATTACTGCATAACAAGTATTATTTAATTTATGCTATTTACTCTTCATAAACCTAATCATTTTTATTACTAATTTTCTGACTAAGAATTACAAAATAACCATAGCTTGCTTCAAGCCAACAATCTCCGTGGGATCGACCCTTACTCACGTAAGGTATTACTTGGACGACCCAGTGCACTTGCTGGTTAGTGGTACGAGTTGTGAAAAGTGTGATTTACAATTTGTGCACCAATAGATCAGTCCTTCCGTTCAAAAACCTCCGTCAGACCCAACAGAAAAGTTTGAAGTGGCTCTTCTTCTGCTTACGTGGCATTACGGCTGCCCACGTGGCACGTTAGTGGAATGGAGCTTTTGAAAAATGGACAAAAAAGTCCTTGTCGGTCAAATAGCCACAATTGGTTTGGTTCTCTCAACTCTGTGATTTGCTTCACCTTTCTGCCAATCTGCTCCATATGCAAGGGAATCATGCTTCTTATAAGTTTCCAACACTTGCACTTCGTTGCCCTTAATGGAAACAATTGCAAAACCATTGTGCATACATGCATCCAAGACCAAGTTTGGAATGTAGGGATGGTGCTTCACACTCCAAACTCCTTCCCCTAAGCCAATTGAAGTCACATTAACGGGTTTTGAGATTGTTCTCAAGTCCCATACCCTCAAGGTTTCGTCGTAGCTACCAGTTACTAAGCTATATGGATCATGAGAACTCTTTTGAATACAACAAACCCCCATTTTGTGAGCTTTGGAATTTTGAAATACCATATTAGAAGGACCATCCGTTAAATCCCAATAACTGAATTTACAGTCATCAGAGCCAGTATATACCAAATTTGGTTGGTGGATATCAAATGCGGTTGTCCAGAGTTCAAAGTCATGTGCCTTCCATTCTTCTTGTATTTCCAACATGGATTCAAGGAAAGAAACAATGGATACAGAACCATCAGAAAGCCCCACTGTCATGGATGTGCCTGGTTCCAGTCCAGCTACAAGCACATAGAGTCGCTGATTTTTTCACTGATCATATATATGCTTTAGATTAATCCCTACCATAGTAGCCTAAACGGACAATCCAAATGAATTTGAGGATTAGGGTAGCGATCTAAAAGACGTCGCATTGAGCGACAGGGACTTCTTTGTCCATTTTTCAAAAGCTCCATTCAACTAACGTGCCACGTGAGCAGCTGTAATGCCAGGTAAGCAGAAGGAGAGCCACATCAGACTTTTTCGTTGGGTCTGACGGAAGCTTTTGGACGGAAATATTGATCCGTCCAAATTTTAAGGACGTCAGAGGCTTAAAAATATTTTTCAATGGTCAGAGACGAAAATGTCCACGGGATAAAAAGTCAGAGACCTATTTGTCTTTTTCTCTTTTCATTTTAATGATATGTATTTTCTTAATTACTACCTTAATATGACATTATCACTTTTAAGAATAGAAAAATGATCAAAGCTAGATCTGAATATTTTTAGAGCTCTTATTACTGGGCCGAGGAAGGTTTATTTATCATTACTTGTTGTAACTTGGGTGAATAAATTACTAAGCTATCATGAAAGCAAAATGAATAAACAGGCAAGCAGATACAAATAAATAAGTAACGACAGTGTGACATTGGATTTGAATTTAATTAAACATTTTTGGGGTTTATAAATAGGCTTCACAAGTCATATAGTTTTGCAAGATAACCTAGTCCTCCTATCAATAGTTAGCAGTTTCAACTGAATAGAATCACTAAACACTCACCAAATTAAAAGATACATATGGGGACTACTGTAAGTGAAATTCGTGGTCTAATCATAGTTATTTGTTTCTCATTGATCATGCATAGGACAGGAACCTCTGCGGTGAACTACTTAACTCTGGGTTTCACTGAACTTCCACTTAACAGCTCCAATCTTCATAACCATAAGCCTTATAATCTACCCATAAATGCACGCTACAGCTTTAAGCACGGAGTGCACAAGTTTTGGTTATACTCCACGGACGAACCTCTTTCCCTAAATAGCACAACAAGGCCAAGATCAGAAATCCGCATTCGAGTAAGAATAATGTTTTTTTAAATATGAATAGGGTAAAACATATTTTTTTGTCCTTAAAATTTGTCAATATTTTTAAAAATATTTCTAAATTTTATTTTGTTTTAATTTTGTGTTTAAATTTTTCTATTTGAATCGAATATACCCTTATATTTTTAGAAAGTTTAAGACTAATCCAATAATAATGTATGATAATTATATCTGATTTGTTTGTGTTAAACGTTATTCTTGTGAAATTATTACTAAATTGATCCTAAAGTTTTTGAAAAATTAGCCACTACGAGTATATTTGATACAAATAAAAAAGTTTTAGGACAAAATTAAAATAAAATAAAACTTAGGGGTATTTTTAAAATTTTTAACAAATTTCAAGGACAAAAAATATACTTTACCCATATCTATATTATATCCATGCCAAATTTTGTAGTGATCGTTAGTTTTGTCGGTAAGATAATACAATTTGTATACCAAAAATCAGTCACTAAATCAGCTAATCTGTATTAAATACATCTTGAAATATAATATATACATTGAAAATCAGTTAAACAAAAAAAAATTATTCATATATAGTTTTCATGTGAAATTATTAGTTGAAAATCGTTAGATGGATTTGACTAAATTGTTATTTAACGACTCCTAACTATCAACTTCACATATTAGAGTATTTAGTGTTCATGTTTATATACAAATATACAATAGTCGATTTAGTAATTAACTAGTATTTTTAATTATATTAGGGAATATAATGTTTTTTAAACTATGTCGGTTTATTCTGATATTATAGATTATGTCACAAAAGATTTATAAAATCAAACAACTTTTACAAAAAGATCGTAGGGGACAAAAGTCTCCGTCGGCTAAAAAGACCAGGATCTTCTTATATAAAAAATCAAATAATAAGATTTATAGTTATTATTTTCATGTGAAAGAGTTTAATTTATTACTAATAATTAATTTTAATATTCATTATCTAAAATTTGAAAGGATTTAATTTGTATAATTTTAATTAGGTGTTAAGTCTGTTGCACAAATAGAAATAATTAATTTTCATGCTTGCTATTTAAAAATAATATTTTTTCTCTCTTTGTATATAAAAATATAATTAGATATTAGTATAAAAAAATTATATTAATAGCTATAAAATTAACTCAAAATTAATTTTTTAAATAATTGAATATTGATTTTAATTTTTAATCATAACATTAGTATTCTCTCCAAATTATATATAATAAATATTTAAAAGAAGAAAAATGAAAATATAGATTAAAAAGATAAACAGTAAAAATTCAAAATTAAATAAAAAAATTTTAAAAATATGTATATAATAATAATAATATATTTTTTATTTGAATTATATTATTTTATTAATTTTATTTTTTGTATAACAAAAAGATAAAAAAATAAAGAATGAGAGAAAGATAAAGATGAAGACTGAGATAGAGAGTTTGCTAATTTTGAAAGAAAAATTTTATTTTAATTATAATAAAAAAATTGGGTGACATTTGATTTGTCAACTTACTAATATAAAATATAAATTATAAATTATATATAAAGTGAGAAAGGTAGAGAGAAATAGAAAAAAGAGAGAGATAGAAGAGAGAATTTAGGAAGGAAGTTTATTAATTTTGGAGCAAAATATTTTTTCTCAATTTTAATAAGAGAATGTCATGTGACACATTTAGTTATTAAATTAGATAATAATATATAAATATATAATAAATTATATATAGAGTGAGAATGGTAGAGAGAAATAGAAAAAAGGGAGAGAGGTAAATGAGAGAATTTAGGAAAGGAGTTTATTAATTTTGGAAGAAAATATTTTCTATCAAATTTAATAAGAGTGTCATGTCACACATTTTATTATTAAATTAGATAGTAATATATAATATAGCTATATTTCAATTACAATTTTAATATTTTAATTTTAATTTTAATACAATTAAAGAATGTCATGTTGCACATTTTGATTATCAAATTTGTAATCAGTCATTGATAATAGTAATGATATATAAAAGATATAGAGTGGTTGAAAGAATAAAAGGGATAGATAAAGGGATAGGGAGGAGGGGAGAACTCTTTAATTTTGGAGGGAAAGATTTTATTTCAATTGCAATGAGTAAATGACATGTGGCACATTTTGGTTGTAAAATTAGTAGGGAAGAAGGAATAATTTTTTAATTTTGGAGGAAAATATTTGATTTTAATTGCAATAATGAGGGAGTGACATGTGTCATATTTTGGTTGTAAAATTAGTAGGAAGGAATGTAAAACTCTTTAATTTTGAAAGGAAATATTTGATTTCAATTACAATGAGAAAGTGACATGTGACATATTTTGATTATAAAATTAGTAAGATATAATAAATAATAGATTTTTAATGTGCACATAACATTTGTATAAAATTAGTGAAAATTTATTTGTAGTTATCGATATTGATGGTTGAAAACGATTAGATGATTTAACATGTTTAACTAAATTATTATTTAATAATTTTTAATTAGGGTAAAAGTATACTTTTTGTTCCTTAAGTTTGGCAAAAATTTTAAAAATATCCCTAAGTGTTATTTTGTTTCAATTTTGTTCTAAAAGTTTTCGATTTTCATCAACTATACCCTCAACGGCTAAATTTTTAAAAAATTTAAGAGCAATGTAACAATAATGCATGAAAATTATACTTGATTTGCTTGTGTTGAGGATTCTTATATAATTGTTGTTAAATTGGTCTTAAATTTTTTAAAAAATTAGCCGTCAAGGTTATATTTAATGCAAATCGAAAACTTTTGGGATAAAATTGAAACAAAATAAAACTTAAAAGTATTTTTAAAACTTTTATCAAATTTTAGGACAAAAAACATACTTTACCCTTCTTAATTATTAACTTTACATTGTAAGAACAATTACACATAAGTTTTTACCAATTTTTTTTATCCGACATGTATATTAATTTTTTAATTTATTTTTCGAGGGGTACGACTATTCCCATGGGATCTGGCAATTTGAAGGGCATGGGTTTGTGCCGTATGACACATCGGGAGTGTGCATCATGCAAGTTTTTGGGGCACACCCGAAGAGAGCCACGACTCTTATGTTGAGAATGATTGACGGTTGGCTTGCATATTATGGGGGTCCATTCCTGGTTCCAAACATGTGGGAGAGATGGTTCCGTTTGAATGTGATCCATGATGTGGAGGCCTCCATCGTGAAGGTTTATGTTGATGGTGTTCAAGTTTACCAAGCACCTGGTCATGGTGGTTCCTTCCACTACTTCAAATTTGGGCTTTATGCACAACCTAATGCTTCCTACTACATGGAATCCCGCTGGAAAGGAATTAGAGTTCTCAAGAAAGATTATTACTAATTTTTGGGTCTTATTTCATAAATTGTTCAAGATTTATATATATTTGTGTGCTTATATATTTCATCTCATGCTTTTCTAAACTCTTGCTATAAAAGAATAATATAGATTTTGTTTATATATTGGTCTAAATTAAATTTTAGAAAAAAAATATAGAGAGTTAAATTTGATAAATCTGTTTCAAGTAATTTTTTAATTAAAGTTTATTTTAACTCTTCACTACAAAAATAGTTAATTAAAATGACATTGATATTATGACAATTTTATAGAAATATCATAGCTTTTGTTAATTTGAATAATTTCGATAGTTAGTTTATGCTATAATGCTCATATATTTTGGCGATTTTTGTTGAAAGCGTCACTATCAATTTTCTTTTTTAATTTTTTTTTTAACTTGAGAGGTGATATGTTGCATATGAGATAGTGAAAGCCATCATCATATAAGAGGTTTGAAAGTAATGTAATGCAAAGAAAAAATAAATGTATTCATAAATTTTACGAAATAAAAGTACCCATTAAATAAAAAAATAATATTATACTTATGAAAGATGAATTATATACGATAAAAATACAAAAATTTTATTTTTTTTTTACTTTTCAATAAAAATTTCAAATTACTCATACCCTTTATCTTCAACCTTAACTCTATCTTTATTTCTATCTCTTCTTTCTCTTATCCCAAATTTTTATAATCTTTCATTTCATTGAACTTTTCAAATTTTGTTTGCTTTCTTATCGATATTATTTCTGCCTTCCACCATTGTGTGGACCTTCTTCTGACTCCGAAATTTTTTTCAGAAGTTCTATGCAGTCACTAGTATATAAAATTGGTGTTGTAAACCCACGTCTCTTTTGATACCTCCATTAAAAGTTTTGGCTCGCAAATCATCAGAAGCAAGCATTCCGGTAATGGTGGTGTTTCTGCGGCCATGTTCTGTGGTTGTTACTCCTCTTCTGTTGTAGCTACATCTGTTAATGGTTCAGACATTGTTGTTATTTTTGGTTCTATTTCGTGGTTCTGTTGTGGAGTTGTTAGGGTTTCTGCAATAGAATAAAGTTTCGAGCTTTTGTCATTTTCTTGTTTCTCTTTATGACTAGTTTCTTCCAGTTTGTCGAGATTTGGATGGCGTTCTAGGTTGAAACGCATGAACAATTTCTATCCTAATTGTGATTTTTTTCTTCTTCTTTCATATGCTGATTGTTACTTTCATGAGCTTCTTCACTATTCTACGTTTGTTTTTATTTTAATTTTGCAACTTTCCTGCACCGCTAGTTCTTCTTCTGGTTTCTTCATGAGTGATGATGCTTTGTTGTATTCTTCAATGAACCAACGCAAAATCATTGTACCACCTAAATGACCAATCAAAATGACCATCGCTTGAATTCCACAAACCCAAACTCCAGTATTATCTTGTTTTTTTAATCGACCACTGTAAAGAATGAAACCGATATCCATTAACATTGTATATCGAGTAGCTAATTCTCTTATTCATTTGACCCCAACTAAGTGCAACTAGTTCTAATCTGTTGTGTCAGTTAGATGCACGTTGACGTATTCTCTGAACCAATGTAAAAAATTGTTCAATAAGGTATCAGAATTTTGCCTCTTAGAATAATTTATATGATAGAATAGGATAAAGAAGTCTTGATTAGATTAAGAAGTTAGTATCTTAATGATTGCAATATTTACAAAAACTTAAAAAACTCACATGAGGTAGGGTGAAATCTGGTCATAGTTAAGCAACACATGCAGATGTGCGGCATCGATTTTCTTCTGCTCTAACCAGTAGTCATTGTCCGCACTCATTGCAGCTCCTTCCGGAGCAAAGATTGGGTATGTTATTCCACTTGACGAGGATTCTCCACTTTCATCATTTTTTGCAACCCTTGTTCTACGTGACTCAACACGAGGCTGAAAATGGAATGAGCAAAATGCAGATATTTCCTTATCTAGGAAAACTTTGCAGATGTTGTCCTCAATCTGAGCTCTGTTCTTCACGGTGCGCTTGAATGAACCAATCATCCTCTCAAATGGATATATTTACCTAAGTTTGACCGGCCCACATAGTATTATTTCGTATGGTAGTTGGATTGCTAAATATTTTATAATGTCAAAAAAGGATGGAGACATATGCAACAAACGCGTTAACCCCCTCAAAGAATTGAAGTTTTAAATTCTCCATCCACCGTTATCCCTATCATACATTCATAGACGATAATTTGGAATCATAATGAAACACACACCCCCTAAAATTTAACGAACAACACAAATTATTAATTTTTTTAGAAAATTTGGTATAGTATACTCTATAATTAGAATCTCCCACTAAATATAATTATCATTTTCTGATAAACGAAATATGTTTCAAACAATTTAAACGATAATTTGGCAGAACTTTTCCTTAATTCAGAGACATCCATCAAATAAATATAACAGTTTTCACAGAGAAAACAGCTGCATGCATAATTATAACATACACACATTCAATAAAATATCAAATCCTAATCGTTCTAGTGCGCAATCCCTTATAGCTCTACAATTTTCCAGCAAACAAGGGTTTCGAGAAGGAGCCGCTACGTGACCTTCTTCCACTTCCATCCTGAAACTCTATCCTAGGAAAAGTAAGTCCAACATAAAATTTGAACAATTTATTGTATTTAGAGATAGAAAACCTACCTGAAATATTACTGCACAAATAACAAAAAACCAGATTCCAACTTATCTAAGAGAAAATAGCACTGTCCTAATAAAAAGGACAACGTATTAAATTCACAAGTTGAAACTAATTTAAAAACTAATTTGAAAGAATAAGTAAAACTCATTATTCCAATTCATTAAAATCTAATTCTAATTTCACTAAACTAACAAAAGGCATGACAAAAATAAGCGACATAAATTTAATGCAATTGAAAGAAACTCATTCAATAAACTCAACTAAAATCTTCTAACAACTCAAGCACTCTTAATCTCACCTTACTTAAGCTACTCTAACATTATTTAATTTTTACATCCATTAAAAGAACAAATCCTAATCACGCACTTCGTTAAACAAATTTAACCACTTCTTTAATAAAAATCCTAACAAAATGCTAAAGTCACAAATTAATATGCAAAAATAAAATAACCATACCAACAATATAAATCTGATGATAGTGGCTGCAGGGTCTCTTTAACGTGGTGGTGATGACAGAGGCAACAATGACGACGATATGAACAACAACCATGGCAGAAGATGCGACGGGAACAACAGCAGTAACGAAATCGATGAGGACGTGTAGCAAGGATGAGCTCCCGGCGGTGGCGACGATGACAGTTCGACGACAAGGGAGAGAGAAGACGAGAAGAGAGAGAGAGCGCATTCGCACAAGTGAGAGGGAAGGGTTTTGCGTTTGAATTTTAATCCAATTTTACCATCGGATTTACTATCAGATTTTTCTGATGGTAAATTACCCAAACGATGCGTTTCATTAAACCGTGATACCGACGGAATATACTGATAGAAAATCCGACAGTAACATTGGCACCGGTGAGTTATATTTTCGCGCCAATAATTACCATCAGCTTTAGCGACGAAAAATTTCTTCTGATGGTAACTTTTTATGGCGACGAATTTCTCCTCTTTTCTGTTGAAAAATCTGACAGTAAATTTGCCATTATTGATCAACGCTAAATCCGACGGTACTCAGTGTTTTTCTTGGAGTAATAGAAGTTGAAGATTGTGAAAATTTGGGATAAGAGAAAGAAGAGATAGATATGGAGATGGAGTTGAAGTTGAAGATAAAGGGTGGGATAATTTCGAAATTTTACTGAAAAATCAACAAAATATTAAAATTTTGGTACTTTTGTCATACCAAACTTATCTTTCATGGTACAACATTAATTTTCTTATTTAATGGGTACTTTTGTTAATGTTCATAAAATTCATGAGTACAAATAATTATTTTTTGTAATGCAAAAAGCCATAACCTTTCATTGTTGTTCATCTTCTCAATGTCCTACACAACGTCGTTGTTCTTGTCCTCACCAGAGCTTCTGGGATCTAATTTGTCGTCGCAAGCAACAGTATTTTTGCTGCCTTCGATAGAGCATTTATATATGATTTAGTTTTGTGCATTTTTATTAGAGGATAAATAGAATTTATTATTTTTTTATTTAGTAGTTAATAAATAATGTTTAAAAATTTAAATTAAAAATATATTACTGAATTGTTAAGCTGCTTGTACTAAAAAATTAAATTAATGACTAAAATATTAACAAAAAATAATAAATTTTACTTTGACTTTTTTTCTTTAATTTTGATTTAGTTAAGCTTTATAGAGATCTTAGTTTGTTATTTTCGCATATTTTTGTATAATTTATGGATTACTTTGTTATTTCCATTCCCTGTGCAAATACTCATCAGTAATTCTTCAATATATGTAATATTTTATTTATAAATTTTTAATTTGCATGCATTGTTAGACTGGTGGCCGATATAATTGTAAGAAAGGAAAAAAAAGGTACGGATTCCGACTGTACCTTAGAAAACTATATATTAATTATATATATATTGCGTATGATTGATAAATTTTGTGTATCATTAGTTAAAATAATTTATTTTAAAAGAAATTTTAAATCATCGAGATATATATATATAGGAATTAATTATGTTGATTATGCAAAATAACAATGTTAAATTGATTGAGATGATAAATATATTGAATTCTTATTTAAGTAAAATGTTTTGGATGATTTTTGAATTTAAAAAAGTGACCTATAGGGTTTTTTCTATGCTCTGCTAGAGTTTTTGGGAAGTAATCCTAATTTCACAATTTGACGTGCTCAATTATTAAGTGTGTCACATAGATCACAATCATGGCAGCGAATGCTGCTTTCTCAGATTCAGGTCAACGCACAAAACAGGATGATGAAGTCCCAATTATAGTCGTAGAGGAGAAAGATATTCAAGTAGGGGTAGAAAGATGTTCCAAAAGCTTGGTGGGGAGACTTTGGGCAGACAAGCAGTTTTCAGTAGGAACAATAGAACCAGCAATGCAAGCAATTTGGCGACAACTAGAAGGATTCAAGGTAATTGATCATAGCGGGAATATGTTCCAATTCTTCTTTCAAGACAAAAAAGATGTCATAAGGATCGAACGGGGTGCACCATGGCTCTTCAAGAATTATATTTTAAACTTAAAACGGTGGAAGGAGGACAAACATATTGGAGATCTAGATTTCACCCATGTCCCGATGTGGGTTCAATTTTGGGGGCTACCGGAGCACCACAAAACGAAGGACTTAGGATGGAAGCTCGGATGCTCTTTTGGGGAGGTTCTGGATGTGGATATCTTCCAAGTTCGAAGCAAAGAACACAACATAGTTAAGGTACAAGTCAGTTTAGATATCACTAGACCGATTAAAATATCCATGCGTATAGTCGGCCCAAATAAAAAGGTACTGGAAGTTGGTTTGAAGTATGAACGGATAGGAAACTTTTGCAACTATTGTGGCTATGTGGGACACGGGGTAAGGATGTGCAGTTTTCAACTTGATGATTCTTTAAAAGGAGAGGTTAAAAAAGAAAGATGGGGTGAATAGCTGAAATTAGATCAATCAGGTAGAAGAGAGAATCACACAGAAGACAATTTTGACTCTAAGGTGCCGATAAATGAGAAAAGTAGACAAAACAAGATTACAAAGCCTATTCCAGTGAATCTGATCAAGAGTTTGGGTAGTTTGTCAATGCAGTCACAGCAACATCAGAAGGAAAACGAAGGAGAAGAGGTCATGAGTAAAGATCGAACAGTGCAGAATGAACACTTACCAGAACTCCAACTATTCCAAGGGATGTAGGCAACGAAGGAAAAACGAATTTTGGAAAACTACCGAGAAGGAAGTGGAGACTTGGGAATGGGGAGAGAAGGGGAAGAATTTGTGTTCGGAAGCACCACGAATGGGGAGAAGGGACAGAACTTGAAACAACTAGCCCGGAGAAAATTCTTGAAGGTGACCGGAAGCAAAAGAGGGCCCCAGGGAGAAACCATGACTGCCAGAAAAAAGAAGATATGCTCAGCAGAGGATGAAGCTAGCATTGATGAAGAGGGAGAGGGTGCCACCCCACATTTGGCACCTAACGATCCATGAAGATGATGATGTGGAACTGTCCGGGTATGGGGAATCCCCTGACAGTTCACAACATACAAGGGATCTGTAGATCCCATTCACCCGAGGTAATGTTTTTATGCGAAACATAAAATATTACCTTGAATGTAAATAGCCACTGCAACAAAGTTGGATATCAGCAGGTTTATTGTGTCGATCCGAGAGGAGGTTCTGGAGGTTTGGCACTGGCTTGGAAGGAGGATAGTAGAATTTCAGTACGATCTAGTGATGACTTTTTCATCCACTTTGATTGGGTAGACATTGCCAATAAAAAACGATGGGAAGTAATGGCAGTTCATTTACATTGTGAAGAGAGCATTCATTAAGCCCCTACTTTTTTGTGATAGGAGATTTTAATGCCATATCCGCTTCTCATGAAAAGGAAGGGGGACGCAGGAAATCAGCTGCATCAATTGAGGTGTTTAATAAGTTTATTAATGATGGGGAGTTAGTGGATTTGGGATATGAAGGAAGGAAGTTCACCTGGAGTAATCGACAATACGGAGAGAATCTTATCCAGGAAAGGATAGACAGATGCCTTTCTTCTCTCCAGTTTCGAACAGATTATTCGAGAGCAGCAATTCTTCACCTAGAAGACTCGGATTCTGACCACCGTCCGCTTTTATTAATGGCAGATAGAGAGGTACATAAAACTAAGAGAAGGTTTTGGTTCCAAGAAAGGTGGTGTGATAGTGAGGAGGTTCGGCATATTGTGGAAGAAGCTTGGCACTCACAATTTGAAGGCTCTCCAATGTTCAAGTTCTTTTCCAAATTGAAGAAATGTAGACATGGACTAGTGAAATGGCAAAAATCCAGTTCAAACAACTCTCAAGGAAATTTCAGAATTAAGAATCAAAATAGAACAAGAAAAACTCAAAGGCACAGGAGCAGATAGAATAAAGATTCTTCAATTAGAGGAGGAGTTATTCGAAGCCTATTTACAAGAGGAGAGATATTAGAGAGAAAAATCCAGAATTCAATGGTTGAAATGGGGTGATCAAAATACCAAATTTTTTCATGCCAATGCTCAAACTCGAAATCGGAAAAATAAAATTTATAGGCTGCAAGACGGTAATGAAAATTTCAGATCAGACATGGCGGGTATAGCTCAAATTGCTACTGAATACTTTCAAAAATTGTTCACATCTTCAAACCTCAGACCAGCCATGGGCAAACTAGAGGACTTGGAGGCTAAGGTGGATGAAGAAACAAATCAAATACTTACTAGACGAGTAACAGAAGAAGAAATAAAAAAAGCAACATTTTCTATCAATGCATTCTCCGCCCCAAGTGATGCTGGGTTCACTGCTAAATTTTACCAACACTTTTGGGAGATAATTAAAGAGGATCTAAATGCTACCATAAAGAGTTTCTTTGCAGGGGGAAGGATGCTGCGAGCAATGAATCATACTCATATATGTCTAATCCCAAAGGTGCCAAATACAGAATCCATGACCCAGGTTCGTCCGATTAGCCTTAGCAGCGTCTTCTACAAGATTATTTCCAAGATTCTTGTTCATAGAATGCAGGGTATGTTGGATTAAATTATTAGTAATAATCAGAGTGCCTTTATTAAAGGGCGCCTGATTAGTGATAACATCCTAATTGCACATGAATTTATGCATTGTTTGAAAAACAAAAATTATGGAGACTATGAGGTGGCAGTAAAACTCGATATGAGTAAGGCTTACGACAGAGTTGAATGGTCTTTTGTTTGGGAGATTATGAAGAAGCTTGGTTTTTGCAAGAAATGGGTGGACTGGATTAAAGAGTGTGTTACCACAGTGTCCTACTCTGTTACTGTGGATGAACAACCATATGGTTTTTTCAAACCATGTAGGGGATTGCGACAAGGTGATCCCCTCTCCCCCTACCTTTTTCTATTTTGTGCAGAAGAACTTTCCCATCTGCTCCACAGAGGAGAACAGAGGAGAGAAATCTTAGGTTTAAGACTCAACGGTAGATGCCCTATAGTCAGCCACTTATTCTTTGCAGATGATTCTATTCTCTTTTGCAAGGCAAACGAGGTAGAATGCAACAAGCTGATGGAGATACTGGAGTGCTATGGTGATATTAGTGGGTAGACAATTAATTTCTCTAAGTCATCTATTTTCTATAGCAAGAACACCCCTAGTCCGAACAGAGAATTCTTATCTCAACTACTTCAGATTCCACACGTAGGCAGACAAAATAAGTATTTGGAATTACCAGCAGTGATTAATAGATCAAAAACTCAGACCTTTAACTTTATAAAGGAGAAAGTTGATAAGAAACTACAGGCTTGGAAGCGATCATTATTGTCGGTCTGTGGGAGAAAGGTTTTAATTAAAGTAGTAGCTACGGCTGTTCCGATCTACACTTTGAGCTGTTTCAATCTCCCGGACACACTGCTAGACGAGATTCAGAGAAAGATGATAAATTTCTGGTGGGGAAAAAGGGGTCGGAAAGAAGATTACAATGGATCAGGTGGGATATAATTTGCAGAGAAAAGAAGTATGGAGGATTAGGCTTTAAAGACCTGAAAGCATTTAATCTAGCCATGTTGGCTAAACAAGGCTGGAGAATCATCACAAAACCTAATTCTTTAATCAGCAGAATTTACAAAAGCAAATATTTTAAATTTTCTTCTTTCCTACGGGCTGATACAGGGCGAAATCCTTCTTATGCCTGGAGAAGCTTACTAGAAAGAAGGAAAATTATCAAACAAGGTACTCGTTGGCAAGTGGGACGAGGCAGTCAGATTAGAATTATGGAGGATTGGTGGCTTAAAAATGTGAAGTCAATATCCGCAACAGCAAACAGCTACAGATCCAAATTTGATTTAGGTTAATCAACTCATTCATAATTGACAGTGGAAGGAGGATATAATCAGAAATAATTTCAATCCAGAAATTGTATCAGAAATCTTACAAACTACTATTATGAAAGTTAGAGAAGATCGAATTACCTGGAGAAATGAGAGGGACGGCATGTTCACGGTGGCTTCCGGCTATAATACAGCTTTTCAAATGGTGCATTCTCCAACCAGCCAATTACCTGATTTGTGCAGGAAAAAGAGACTCTGAAATTCGTTGAGGGAACTTCAATGTCCGCCGAAGATTAATGTATTCCTGTGGAAGGCCCTTCATGATGGCATCCCAGTTCGTACTCGACTTTACGAAAGGATACCAACAGTTCCAGATATCTGCCCTAGATGCAACAATTTGGGGGAAACTGTAAATCACTGCTTAATTGATTGCCCAAGGTCACAAGGAGTTTGGCAGAAGTCAGATTTAGGAGCTTACTTGATGCAAAACAGCTTAGAAGAATTTTGGGAGTGATGGAGCCAGTTCATGGAAGGAGCAAGACGAAGATACCATTGGAGGAAGAACTCAGCACTGGCAGCAGTTATTCTATGAAAAATTTGGATCACGAGCAACTTTTTTGTCTTTGAAAATAAAAGTACTTTACCAGATTCGATTATAACTTCATCGCATGAGTTCATTGAGGAAGTGCATAAGACAAATGAGACGTAATATATGTTTAGTTGTGTGTTTAGTCATGCTTTAGTCAAAGAAATGCTAATTGCTTGGAATTCCCTTTATTACATTGTTGTATGATTGTCTAAGGTGAACCCTCATCTCTTATTTATTTTATTTTAATAAATAAATATCATGTTACCTTTGAAAAAAAATGTTTTGAATTTAAATTATAAGAACCAAAATGAAAGAAACCTACTTTTTCGTTTAATCTTAGATGAGAGATAAACAACAATAATTTACAAATTATGTGACATGTAAGCATATTATATCATATATCACCATATGTCGATATCATATATCTTATAATGGAAATTAAGAAGATTGTACGACCTTTTTTAAAAAATATATTTTATTATGTATATTAATAAAAAATATTTTTTTTACTATTTATAAGACTTGAATCTAAGATTTCTTGATTAAAATGTTAAAATATTTGTTATTTATCTTTATTAATGATATATTTGTTATAGTTTTACATATTTAATAATTTAAAAAGTAAATTAATAGACATATTACATTAATTATTATAAAATCTGTACAATCGATTATATTATTGTTGCCAAAAGAATTGAGCATTATATTATAGTAAATTCTATAGTGGTTATTATTCTGCTGAATACAGTGATTATGAAATTTTAACAACAATTAAAAAATATAACTAAAATAAAAGTCACATTATTTAATTATTTATTTAACACAATTTTTTAATTTTGTTCATATCCTTTACTTTTTTTTATTATTTTTAAATTAAAAATATTATTAAATAATAAAATGTAAAAACTTAATTTTAATGATATTTTTAAGTATTATCAAAATATTATAAATAAATGTGGCTATTCTAGCTTAGCATCCATCTTTATATAATAAAAATTTATATACAGTTATCTTTATGTAAAATTAATAATTAAAAATTATTAAATAAATTTAATCAAATATATTAAATTATTTAACGATTTTTAACTAATATGCAAAAAACACTGTAAGTGAGTTTCTACCCCCTTATATTATAACTTTATAAGTCACTAATTTCAAGACCAAAAAAAAAAAGACACTAATTTAGGCTAAATAATTTGGTTATGGAGTAAAAAAGGGTGTTTTGGCTGGAAATGGAAAACTTAGTGTATTTACACTTGGATGGACGTATCAGATGACAGGTTCAGCACGCAAGGGGCGTGTTACAGGCCCCACCAAGGAGGGGGGTGGAGGCCACGTGGCGGAGACTGGTTGGATGAACCACGCTGCACGTGGGGGCGTGGTGAGTCAACACGCGGGGGCGTGCTGACACGTGTTGAAGCGTGATAGGGGAAGCTTCAAGCATGTGGGGGGCGTGCTGACACGTGGCAAAACATGGTTGGCTGAGGCAGGTAGCATGTGGGGGCGTGTTGAATGCTCCCCTCTATATAAGGCCGAGTTCGGTACCATTTTCACTCCGAATGAGAGTGTGCTTTGTGTAACGACCCAATTTTCAATATTTCTAGATCATACTAGAAATTGAGCGCTACCAATTTGTCTTCCTAATTATTATCTATTATTTATCATATGAGCCTGATTCGTTGCTAAAAGCGTAGTTAATTTGCGAGGTATATATATATTTTTAAAACGTTTGGATTAATAGACGAAATCATTCATAATCAACTCACAACTGATAACAGATAAAACAGTTATAAGCAACCACACATAAATACATCACAAGCAGCTAACAACATTTAGTGATCCAGCCTTTATTAGAGTATAGACTTTTAGTTAGAACACCCCTAGATATAGCTAGATAATAACTATATACATATACATACATACAACATCCCATGTCCTGACCTGTTCAAGAGGTCCCTAAGCTGGCACCTAGGCTAGCCTAGACTCTATACTCACCTAGTCCCTCTAAACTTCTAAAGCGAGGGAAAATACGTTCTAAGCCTTCAAAACTCAAGTCAGGTGGAACGTCATCAAAAGGTAGAACATCATCTGCTACTCCTCTGTATGATCAGACATTGCCATAGGATGTCTCTCTGGTACCTCATGAAGTAGCCACACAACAGGAGTCTCGTACACAGGATTTAGGTTAAAGTTCACGTACAAACGAGGTGTAGACATCGGCTGGTCTCACAGTATATACATATAAACAGAGAACGATATTCACCCTAGACTCAGAAGACTATCTAGAATGGAATCCTCTTTGCAGAACCATCATCAACCAACTACGGTAAGGTACTCTCACTTCCGTCTGAAGGGGGAAAGGAGAGAGAAGGGGTAAGAACCGGGGAGTTCTTATTAGGGTCGGGGTTATTAGTTACGTTCATTAATTCTATGTCGTTTAGCAGACTATTAGCAGAATACAAAGAAGCAGTAAATAGAAAATACAGATAAGTAGAGAAGATAGAGAAAACAGATAGCAGAACACAAACAGAAGAATACAAGAAAATAACACAAACACAAAGAATAGAATACACACAAAGAAAATATACATTCATATAACAAATATAATGGAAGAAATGCACAACCAAGTATGATGCATGTCTAACCTTAATGAAGGTAATGAGCTCATCTGTCGGTTTCTACCCGCTCCCGACGTAACCCGAAGCAGCTGAAACAGGTATGGTTTTTCAGTCAGCATAGGTACAGTTCTCACTAACTGACGTATGCGTCATATCCTCTGTAAGCAGACTCTGCCTTACAGGTGACGGCATTCCAGCCGTGTATGAAATCATATACTTTGTAAGCAATCCTTGCGTTACAGGTGCGACATTCTAGCCGTGTATGAATTAATATCCTCTGCAAGTGATCCCAGGTTATCAGTTGCAGGTATAGCTCTCAATAGCTATGTAGCACTGGAAAACGTTCTGTGGTCGTACACTATTTATCTGACTGCCTCAATGCAGCAGATGAACAAACAAATAACTCTGGAGTTGCCTTAATGTAACAAATGAATAAACAAACATCTCTTGGGTTGCCTCAAGCAACAAATGTACATAAAACAAATATCTCTTTGTTGTATTACTCATCTCTTTTATCTCTTTACTCTACTCTGATTTCTCTACTTAACGTATGTATTTAAAGCTTATGTAAATTTCGGTATGAATAGTTATCCTGTCCCAAGTATAGGTTCATTAAGTCTATATTGAAATAGTTTAACTTTTCATATTATACCTAATCCTAGTCGCAACTTAAGTACTAACTAAGTTGCCCTAGTTCGTTCACTAGTCTCTGTCTGTTTTTCTGTCATTAAAATTTTACAGACTTTTTCTTTGGTTTTTATCTTTTCTTTAACTTTTTATCTTTTCTTTATCTTTGCCTCACTAACATGTTATTACCATTCCCTAAGTGTTTTATGAAGGTAATTATGAGATTTTGCACTTAAAATTGTCTTTCTAAAGCTTTTACAGAAAACTGCCTTTTTCACATTATTTTATTATTTTTATTAAAATATTATTTTTAATTAAATATTATTATTTATTATTTTATTAATATATTTTCGAAAATTACCTTCTTTTAACCTTTTACTTTATAAATTCACTTTTTACCACTCGTAACTTTTAATATTTCTACTTTAACCACCCTAACTTTCAGAAATTACAAAATAACCCCTCAAACACCAAAATATTTACTTCCATACCCTTTCTAAGATCTAAAAGGTGTTCTTCAATGTTCTTCACCACACTCAAAGTGTTCTTCGTATATTCTTCAGATTCTTTCTCTGTTTTTACCCGTTTTTCAGTCTTTTCAACAACCGATTTTTACCAAAATTCAAAATAAATTCCCAGCCACTAAAATCCCATCTTTTCTACATGATTTTAACACAAATTGAACCCCAATTTAAGCTCTAGGGTTTTGTTTTCCAGCAGCCACAAGAACACACATTCATAGCTTGAATTTCATCAAATTTAATCAAATTTTCACCAAAATTTCAACAAGAATTACTCATACAAACAATCAATTTCAAGCACAGCCAAACCATATCATAATCACACAACTCAAACACAATTAATCAAGATTAAATTCGTCAAATCCTACCTTGATTTGCTCCTCCAAATCCGGTTACTCTTTGAAGTGTTCTTAAAGCACTTTTTCCTCCTAAAACACATCAAGAACAACTTTAAAACTCTAAACCATCAACTAAACAAACTTCAGCAGCATCTTAGGAAGGTTATCCTCACCTTAAATGTGCAGGAAATCAAAGATCTTTGGCCCACAAGTCAAGCTAAGCAAGAGATCTAAGGAAGAACATCAAGAAAACACTTGTTTAAGCATGTTTCTTTGAAAACCAAATTGAAGAGGGAGGGAGACAGCCATCTCACCTTATTTCCAGACTTGATAAGTCACATGGTTATGTAGAGGAAGAAGAGAGGATCATTTTGGTGAAATCGGAGTTTTGATTAGAGTTTTAGTTCAGAAGAAATCAAGCTTTGAAGATTAAGTGTTCATGAAAGTTTCTCTCTTTTCTCTCTTGTTATTTTCGGCCAAAATGATGAAATGAGACAGCCTTGGAGGTCTTGGGGGTGTAAGGTGAGTTGTGATTGGTTGGCTTGGAGGTGGGTTAAAATAATATTAAAATATCTCAGGTGTATAACTACTAAAACTAGATGTATTGGAACACTCGTAAAAACATCTCTAAAAATTATTTTCTGAGCTACTAGTATAAATGACACTAGTAACATATTTATTATGAGAATAGAACATATATGATGAGGCCTTAGCATTGCTAAAGTCATCAGAGAGTGCTGGTGCTAAGCTGCACCAGTAAACCGTAAACCTGGTTAAATCGATTTTCTGTTTTTAACTAAAATAGACCAGGTAACCTTATAATATCATTCAAGAAGATTCTAATACTAATATAATGATAATATCATCCTATTATCTCTCTTCTCTCATAAATCGAGTCCCGTTTGTCAAACTGAGACTATTTACGAAAACTAGAATCAAAACTCTTAACCGATACGGTTCAAAAACTAGGTTCTTCGTGACTGCATTATCGAGCTTGCCTCAGAAAAGGTTCTAGCTTAAGGATGACATAATGATAATGAGGATTGAGATGCTTGATGATATAACAGAGGTGTTCCCTTTACTGATCTTTCGGAGAAATTCGTACTTTCAGAAAAGATCTCATGTACTCGAAAATCAGGGTTGTTACATTCTACCCTCCTAAAAGAAAATTTTGCCCTCAAAATTTTAGTTACCTGGGAATAGATGCGGGTAATCAGATTTCATCTTATCTTCCAGTTCCCAAGTGTGCTCTTCTTCTCCTCTTGGTTCCCATGCTACTTTGACTAAGCGAACAGTCTTGCCTCTTAGCTGCTTATCACTTCTTTCTACGATCTGAACTGGTGATGCTTGATATGTCAAATCATTTCATAACTGTACTGTTTCTGGTTGTAAAACGTGACTCTCATCGGGAACATATTTCTTAAGTTGCGAGACATGAAAAATATCATGAAGGTTTGATAAATAAGGAGGAAGGGCTATTTGATAAGCTACTAGACCGACTCTTTTAAGTGTTTGGAAAGGTTCTATGTATTGCGGGTTAAGCCTTTTAGTTTTAAGGGCTCTACCTATTCCAGTAATCGAAGTTACTTTTAGAAAGACATGGTTTCCATCACTAAACTCTAAGGGTCTACGTCTATTATCGGCATAGCTCTTTTGACGGCTTTGTGCTGTCTGGATCTTCCGACGAATCTCCTTTATCTTCTCAGTAGTTTTTTACACTAAGTCTGGACCTAAGACACTAGCTTCTCCATCGTCATTCCAACACAATGGTGTCTGACATCTTCTTCCATAGAGAGCTCAATATGGTGCCATCCCGATACTTTATTGGAAGCTGTTGTTGTAGACGAATTCGACCAACAACAAATACTTATCCCAGCTGCTTTGGTTGTCTATCATACTTGATCGTAACATGTCTTCTAACGTCTGGATTGTCTGCTCTGATTGTCCGTCTATCTGAGGATGGTATGCTATACTCGTGTGCAACTCTGTTTCCAACGCTTTCTGAAAAGCTCTCCAAAATCCAGTAGTAAACCTCGAAACTCGATCTGAAACAATTTACAAAGGTATCCCATGTAGTCGTACAATTTCTTGAATATATATATTCATTCCAGCCTTTCTAAAGTATAGTCAACTCGAATCAGAAAGAAGCATGCCGATTTTGGCAACCTGTCCACAATCACCCAAATGGCATTACGTCCTGTTGAGGTTCTTGGCAATCTCGTGATAAAATCCATAGTGATCTGCTCCCATTTTCATTGTGGTATTTCTAAGGGTTGTAGGGTTCTTGATGGCTTCTGATGTTCCACCTTCACCTTCTGGCAGGTTAAACATTTTAAGACATAATTAGCTACCTCTTTCTTTAAGCCTGGCCACCAGAATATTTGCTTCAAATCTTGATACATCTTTGTCACTCCAGGATGCATAGAAAATCTACTTTGGTGAGCTTCAGTAAGAATCTTTTGTCACAATTCTCCAGAGTTAGGCACACAAATTCTGTTCTTGTACCTCCATAGGCCACTACGATCCTGTCTCACAGCTTCTTCAGCTCTGCAAGCAATGGTGACATCTGGTATGGTGCTATGGAAATTGGTCCGGTTCCAGGTACTAGATCAATGCTGAATTCTATCTCTCGCTGAGGAGGAAACTCAGGTATGTTATCCAAGAAAACATCAGGAAATTCCTTCACCATTCGGATTTGTTCTAAGCTTAATTCACTATCACTCGAGCTAGCCGCTAACAGAACGTACCCCTCACAATCACTCCCGCCTAAGCTAACTCTTACAGAATTCAGATATAAGGTGTGGGGCAGAAATGGTTTAATATCTAAACTATCAGACGGAATAACAGCAGTTCTTTTAAAATAGTCAAGGAAAACATGATACTTAGATAACCAATCTAATCCTAAAATAACTTCTAAACCACATAGAGGCAAACAGATTAGATCATGTATAAAAGTCCTATTCCTAATAGAATGTGGTACTTACAGGTACATTAAACTGGTCAAAGCATTTTGGGATGCAGGTGTATGAACAATCAAGTGAAAATTCAATTTAAAGAAATATAATCCTAACTCGTGAGCAAAAGTTAGAGAAATAAAGAATGCGATGCACCCGAATCATACAACACAGTTAGAAATCGATTCTTGACATAACACTGACCTTGAATGAGGGTGTTCCATTGCACAACATCATCAATAGTGATAGAAAACACTCGTCCTTGTTGTTGGGTTCTGACTGAATTTCGAGTAGATCTCTTCGGACAATCCTTGGCAATATGTCCAAGTTCTCCACAAGCATAGCAGTTAGGTGATCCAAACTGGTGGTATGCGAAATCGTGATCGTTCATTCCTTGGTAACGGTGTCAAAAACTTAATACGCACGTTCATAATTTTAGTTCTTTGTCACAACTTCGCACAACTAACCAGCAAGTGCACTGGGTCGTCCATGTAATAAACCTTACGTGAGTAAGGGTCGATCCCACGGAGATTGTCGGCTTGAAGCAAGTTATGGTCACCTTGTAAATCTCAGTCAAGCGGATTCAAATGGTTATGGAGTTTTAATAATGAAAAGATAAATAAAACGTAAAATAAAGATAGAGATACTTATGTAATTCATTGGTGAGAATTTCAGATAAGCGTATGGAGATGCCTTTATTCCTTCTAAACCTCTGCTTTCCTACTGCTTTCATCTAATCCTTCATACTCCTTTCCATGGCAAGCTGTATGTAGGGCATCACCGTTGTCAATGGCTACTTCCCGTCCTCTCAGTGAAAATGGTCCAAGATGCGCTGTCACCGCACGGCTAATCATCTGTCGGTTCTCGATCCTGCTGGAATAGGATTCAGTAATCCTTTTGCGTCTGTCACTACGCCCAGCACTCGCGAGTTTGAAGCTCGTCACAGCCATCCCTTCCCGGATTCTACTCGGAATACCACAGACAAGGTTTAGACTTTCCGGATCTCAAGAATGGCAGCCAATAATTCTAGCCTATACCACGAAGACTCTGATCGTAGATCATGAGGCTAAGAGATACACATTCAAGCTTGTTTACATGTAGAATGGAAGTGTTTGTCAGGCACGCATTCATGGGTTGAGAATGATGATGAGTGTCACATAATCATCACATCCATCAAGTTCTTGTGTGCGAATGAATATCTTAGAGAAGAAATAGGTTTGAGTTGAATAGAAAAACAATAGTACTTTGCATTAATTCATAATGAACAGCAGAGCTCCACACCTTAATCTATGGTGTGTAGAAACTCTACCGTTGAAAATACATAAGTGATAATGGTCCAGGCATGGCCGAATGGCCAGCCTCCCAAAGAGGGTTCAATCATCAAAACATGATCTAAAGATGATCCGAAGATGTAAATACAATAGT
Organism: Arachis ipaensis; assembly: GCF_059453495.1. Lineage (NCBI taxonomy): Eukaryota > Viridiplantae > Streptophyta > Magnoliopsida > Fabales > Fabaceae > Arachis > Arachis ipaensis. Next base: position 118,497,146 of record NC_142435.1, on the reverse strand, counting down.
AAAAAGTCCTATTTATACTAAACTAGTTACTAGGGTTTACAGAAATGAGTAAATGATGCAGAGATCCACTTCTGGGGCCCACTTGGTGTGTACTTGGGCTGAGCATTGAAGCTTTCACGTCTAGAGGTCTTCCTTGGAGTTAAACGCCAGTTTGTAACTTGTTTCTGGTGTTTAACTCTGCTTTGCAACCTGTTTCTGGCGTTTAACTCCAGAATAGGGCAGAGAGCTGGCGTTGAACGCCAGTTTGCGTTATCTAAACTCAAGCAAAGTATGGACTATTATATATTGCTGGAAATCCCTGGATGTCTACTTTCTAACGCAATTAAGAGCGCACCATTCAGACTCTTGTAGCTCCAGAAAATCTACTTTGAGTGCAGGGAGGTCAGAATCCAACAGCATATGCAGTCTTTCTTCAACCTCTGAATCTGATTTTTGCTCAAGTCCCTCAATTTCAGCCAGAAATTATCTGAAATCACAAAAAAACACACAAACTCATAGTAAAGTCCAGAAATGTAATTTTTATTTAAAAACTAATAAAAATATATTAAAAACTAACTAAATCATACTAAAAACTATGTAAAAACAATGCCAAAAAGCGTATAAATTATCCGCTCATCACAACACCAAACTTAAATTGTTACTTGTCCCCAAGCAACTGAAAATCAAATAGGATAAAAAGAAGAGAATATACTATAAATTCCAAAATATCAATGAAACTTAGCTCCAATCAGATGAGCGGGACTAGTAGCTTTTTGCCTCTTGAATAGTTTTGGCATCTCACTTTATCCATTGAAGTTCAGAATGATTGGCACCTATAGGAACTTAGAATTTAGATAGTGTTATTAATTCTCCTAGTTCAGTATGTTGATTCTTGAACACAGCTACTTTATGAGTCTTGGCTGTGGCCCTAAGCACTTTGTTTTCCAGTATTACCACCAGATACATAAATGCCACAGACACATAACTGGGTGAACCTTTTCAGATTGTGACTCAGCTTTGCTAGAGTCTCCAATTAGAGATGTCCAGGGTTCTTAAGCACACTCTGTTTTTTCTTTGGACCTCGACTTTAACCGCTCAGTCTCAGGTTTTCACTTGACACCTTCACGCCACAAGCACATGGTTAGGGACAGCTTGGTTTAGCCACTTAGACCAGGATTTTATTCCTTTAGGCCCTCCTATCCACTGATGCTCAAAGCCTTGGATCCTTTTAATTACCCTTGCCTTTTGGTTTTAAGGGCTATTGGCTTTTTGCTCTTGCCTTTTGGTTTAAAGAGCTTTTAGCTTTTTCTGCTTGCTTTTTCTTTTTCTTCCTTTTTTTTTTGCCATTTTTCTTTTCTCTTTTTTTTTTCGCAAGATTTTGTATTCACTGATTTTTCTTGCTTCAAGAATCAATTTTATGATTTTTCAGATTATCAAATAACATTTCTCCTTTTCATCATTCTTTCAAGAGCCAACATATTTAACATTCATAAACCACAATATCAAAAGACATATGCACTGTTCAAGCATTCATTCAGAAAACAAAAAGTATTGTCACCACATCAAAATAATTAAACTAGCTTCAAGGATGAATTCGAAACCATGTACTTCTTGTTCTTTTGTTTTTAGAACAGTTTTCATTTAAGAGAGGTGATGGATTCATAGGACATTCATAGCTTTAAGACATAGACACTTAAACACTAATGATCATATAGTAAAGACACAAACATAAATAAAACATAAAGCATAGTAAACAAAAAACAGGAAAATAAGAACAAGGAGATTAAGGAACGGGTCTACCTTAGTGAGGGTGGCGTCTTCCTCTTCATGAAGAACCAATGGTGCTCTTGAGCTCCTCTATGTCCCTTCCTTGTCTTTGTTGTTCTTCTCCCATAGCTCTTTGATCTTCTCTAATCTCATGGAGGATGATGGAGTGCTCTTGGTGCTCCATCCTTAGTTGTCCCATGTTGGAGCTTAATTCTCTTAGGGAAGTGTTGATTTGCTCCCAATAGTTCTGTGGAGGGAAGTGCATCCCTTGAGGCATCTCAGAGATTTCATGGTGAGGAATTTCCTCCTGCTCTTGTTGAGGCCCATGATCTCTTGTTTTCTCCATCCTTTTCTTAGTGATGAGCTTTTGAGATGAATCTCTCCATCTTCCATGACTCAGAGGTGGAAGCTTTTTCCTTCCCTTTCCTCTTTCTAGAGGTTTCTCTGGCCTTAGGTGCCATTAATGGTTATGGAAAAACAAAAAGCAATGCTTTTACCACACCAAACTTAAAAGGTTTGCTTGTCCCTGAGCAAAAGAAGAAAGAAAGTAGTAGAAGAAGAAGAAAATGGAGGAGATGGAGGGAGAAGGTGATTTGGCCAAGGGGGAGAAGTGGTGGTTGTAATGTGTGAAAATGAAGAAGGAATGAGGGGTTTATATAGGAGTGGGAGAAGGTTTATGGTTCGGCCATTAGGGTTGGGTGGGAGGGAAAAGAGTTTGAATTTTGGAGGTAGGTGGGGTTTTTGGGGAAGAGAGGATGGATGTGAGTGGTGAAGAGGTGATGGGAAGAGTGATTGAGGTGATTAATGAAGGGTATTTGGGGAAGAGAGTTATGAAAAGGTGTGCAGAGGAGAGAAGAAAAGGTGGAGATCCTGTGGGGTCAAGGACTTAACATCCCTACTCCAATTAGGCGTGTAAAATGCCCTTAGAATGCATGTCTGGTGTTAAACGCCAGCTTGCTGTTTGTTTCTAGCGTTTAACGCCACTTCCATGCTCTGTTCTGGCGTTAAACGCCAGTCTGGTGCTTGTTTCTGGCGTTTAACGCCACTTCCATGCTCTGTTCTGGCGTTAAACGCCAGTCTGGTGCTTGTTTCTGGCATTTAACGCCAGCTTGATGCTTCTTTCTGGCGTTAAATGCCATTTTGATGCTTCTTACTGGCATTTAAACGCCAGTAAGTTCTTCCTCCAGGGTGAGCTATTTTTAATGTTATTTTTCATTCTGTTTTTGATTTTTCAGTAGTTTTTGTGACTCCACATGATCATCAACCTAAAAAAAACATAAAATAACGATAGAAAATAAATAGATATAATTAAATAACATTGGGTTGCCTCCCAACAAGCGCTTCTTTAATGTCAATAGCTTGACAGTGAGCTTTCATGGAGCCTCACAGATGTTCAGAGCATTGTTGGGACCTCCCAACACCAAACTTAGAGTTTGAATATGAGGGTTCAACACCAAACTTGGAGTTTGGTTGTGGCCTCCCAACACCAAACTTAAAGTTTGACTGTGGGGGTTTTGGTTGACTCTGTAGTGAGAGAAGCTTTTCATGCTTCCTCTCCATGGTTACAGAAGGAGAACCTTGAGTCTTAAACACAAGATAATCCTCATTCAGTTGAAGGACCAACTCTCCTCTGTCTACATCAATCACAACTTTTGCTGTGGCTAGGAAGGGTCTTCCAAGGATGATGGATTCATCCTCATCCTTCCCAGTGTCTAGGATTATGAAATCAGCAGGGATGTAAAGGCCTTCAACCTTTACTAACACATTCTCTACTTGTCCATAAGCCTGTTTTCTTGAGTTGTCTGCCATCTCTAATGAGATTCTGGCAGCTTACACCTCAAAGATCCCAAGTTTCTCCATTACAGAGAGTGGCATTAAGTTTATTCCTAACCCCAGGTCACACAGAGCCTTCTCAAAGGTCATGGTGCCTATGTTACAGGGAATTAGGAATTTACCAGGATCCTATTTCTTTTGAGGTAATTTATGCCTATCCAATGCATTCAGTTCATTGGTGAGCAAGGGAGGTTCATCTTCCCAAGTCTCATTACCAAATAATTTGACATTCAGCTTCATGATTGCACCAAGGTATTTAGCAACTTGCTCTTCAGTAATGTCTTCATCCTCTTCAGAGGATGAATACTTATTAGAGCTCATGAATGGTAAAAGGAGGTTCAATGGAATCTCTATAGTCTCTAGATGAGCCTCAGATTCCTTTGGTTCCTCAAAGGGAAACTCCTTATTGGTCACTGAGCATCCCAAGAGGTCTTCCTCACTAGGATTCACGTCCTTCTCCTCCTCTCTGGATTCAGCCACACCAAGTAAGGTTATGGCCTTGCACTCTCTTTTTGGATTCTCTTCTGTATTGCTTGGGAGAGTACTAGGAGGAGTTTCAGTGACCCTTTTACTCAGCTGGCCCACTTGTGCCTCCAAATTTCTAATGGAGGACCTTGTTTCATTCATGAAACTTAAAGTGGCCTTAGATAGATCAGAGACTATATTTGCTAAGCTAGATAGATTCTGCTCAGAATTCTCTATCTGTTGCTGAGTGGATGATGGAAAAGGCTTGCTATTGCTAAACCTGTTTCTTCCACCATTATTAAAGCCTTGTTGAGGCTTTTGTTGATCCTTCCATGAGAAATTTGGATGATTTCTCCATGAGGGATTATAGATGTTTCCATAGGGTTCTCCCATGTAATTCACCTCTGCTATTGCAGGGTTCTCAGGATCATAAGCTTCTTCTTCAGAAGATGCCTCTTGAGTACTGTTGGATGCAGCTTGCAATCCATTCAGACTCTGAGAAATCATATTGACTTGCTGAGTCAATATTTTATTCTGAGCCAATATGGCATTCAGAGTATCAATTTCAAGAACTCTCTTCCTCTGAGGCATCCCATTACTCACAGGATTCCTTTCAGAAGTATACATGAACTGGTTATTTGCAACTATGTCAATGAGTTCCTGAGCTTCTGCAGGCGTTTTCTTTAGGTGAATAGACCCACCTGTAGAATGGTCCAATGACATCTTTGATAGCTTAGACAGACCATCATAGAATATATCCAGGATGGTCCATTCTGAAAGCATGTCAGAAGGACACTTTTTGGTCAGTTGCTTATATCTCTCCCAAGCTTCATAGAGGGATTCACCTTCTTTCTGTTTGAAGGTTTGAACATCCACTCTAAGCTTGCTAAGCTTTTGAGGAGGAAAGAACTTGGCTAAGAAAGCCGTGACCAGCTTATCCCAAGAGTTCAGGCTATCTTTAGGTTGAGAGTCCAACCATATTTTAGCTCTTTCTCTTACAGCAAATGGGAAAAGCATAAACCTGTAGACCTCGGGATCAACCCCATTGGTCTTAACAGTATCACAGATCTGCAAGAATTCAGTTAAGAATTGAAAAAGATCTTCTGATGGAAGTCCATGGAACTTACAGTTCTGTTACATCAGAGAAACTAATTGAGGCTTTAGCTCAAAATTGTTTGCTCCAATGGCAGGGATTGAGATGCTTCTTCCATGTAAATTAGAATTTGGTGCAGTAAAGTTACCAAGTATCTTCCTTGCATTGTTATTATTTTTGGCCATGTCTCCTTCTTTTTCGAAAATTTCTGTCAGATTTTCTCCAGAGAGTTGTGCTTTAGCTTCTCTTAGCTTCCTCTTTAGAGTCCTTTCAGGTTCAGGATCAGCTTCAACAAGAATGTTCTTATCCTTGTTCTTGCTCATATGAAAAAGAAGAAAACAGAAAAGAAGAGGAACCCTCTATGTCACAGTATAGAGATTCCTTTATGTGAGTAGAAGAAGAAAAGAAATTCGAACACAGAAAGAGGGAGAGGGTTCGAATTTTTAAGAGGAAGAGAAGTGTTAGTAGATAAATAAATAATTAGAAGGAGATGAGAGAGAAGAATTTTTGAAAATAATTGAAAAGAAAAGAAAAATATTTTTGTTTTTAATTTAAAATTAAAATTAAAATTCAAAAATTTAAAAAAAGATGAAATTAAATTAAAAGTTAAAACAATTAGTTAATTAAAAAGGAATTTTGAAAAAGAGGAAGGTGATTTTTGAAAATTAGAAAGAGATTTAGTTAGGTAGTTTTGAAAAAGATATGATTGAAATAGTAAACTTTTAAAATCAAACAAAAAGTCAAGTAGTTAATTGAAAAAGATTTGAAAATCAATTTTTGAAAAGATAAGAAGTTAGAAAAGAAGTTACAAAAGATTTTGAAATTGATTTTGAAAAAGATGTGATTGAAACTTATTTTGAAAAATATTTGAAAAAGAAATTTAAAAAGATTTGATTTTGAAAATTAAAGTTGATTACTTGGCTAATAAGAAACAAAAAGATATTATTTTAAAATTTAAAGATTGAACCTTTCTTATTAGGTAAGTAACAAACTAAAATTTTTTGAATCAATCACATTAATTGTTAGCATTAATTTCGAAAATATGAAATGGAAATAAGAAAAAGATTTGATTTTTGAAAAAGATTTGAAAAAGATAGAATTTTTAAATTGAAAATTTGATTTGACTCATAAGAAACAACTAAATTTTAAAAAGTTTTGAAAAAGTCAACTCAAATTTTCTAAAATTTATGAGAAGAAAAAGGGAAAGATATTTTTTTGATTTTTGAATTTTTAAGGATGCAAGAGAAAAACAATGAAAAGACTTAAAACATGAGAATTCAAGATCAAAACACATGATGCATGCAAGAACGCTTTGAATGTCAAGATGAACACCAAGAACACTTTGAATGTCAAGATGAACACCAAGAACTTATTTTTGAAAATTTTTAAGAAAAGAAAAACATGCAAGACACCAAACTTAAAAATTTTTAATGTTGAGACACTAACAAATTGAAAATGCATATGAAAAACAAGAAAAGACACAAAACAAGAAAATATGAAGATCAAATAAGAAGACTTGTCAAGAACAACTTGAAGATCATGAAGAACAGCATGTATGGGTTTCGAAAGTTAAAGAACAATTAAAAAGATGCAATTGACACCAAACTTAAAAATTGACACAAGACTCAAACAAGAAACACAAAATTATTTTTGTTTTTTTTTTATGATTTTATTAAATTTTTTTATTTTTTGAAAATTATTTGGAAAAAAAGAAAAATAAAGATTTCAAAATTTTTAATGAGAATTCCAGGAATCATGAAATATTAGTCTAAAGCTCCGGTCCAGGAATTAGACATGGCTCACTAGCCAGCTAAGCTTTCAGTGAAAGCTCCAGTCCAAAACACTAGACATGGCCAATGGTCAGTCAAGCTTCAGCAGATACAAATCAGGCATATAACAGCTGATTAGATGAGAGTCCAAGGCTCTTGTCATGATAAGTGGAAGCCTCAATCCAAAAATTTAGACATGGCTTGACAGCCAGCCAGGCTCCAACAGATCATGAAGAAACTCTAGAATTCATTCTTAAAAATTCTGAAGAACATAGAATAATTTATTTTAATTTTTTTTTTGAAAATTTTTTCGAAAATAAAATTAATAAAAACAAAAAGCTTAAAATTAAAATAAAATTACCTAATCTGAGTAACAAGATGAACCGTCAGTTGTCCAAACTCGAACAATCCCCGGCAACGGCGCCAAAAACTTGGTATGCGAAATCGTGATCGTTCATTCCTTGGTAACGGCGTCAAAAACTTAATACGCACGTTCATAATTTTAGTTCTTTGTCACAACTTCGCACAACTAACCAGCAAGTGCACTGGGTCGTCCAAGTAATAAATCTTACGTGAGTAAGGGTCGATCCCACGGAGATTGTCGGCTTGAAGCAAGCTATGGTCACCTTGTAAATCTCAGTCAGGCAGATTCTAATGGTTATGGAGTTTTAATAATGAAAAGATAAATAAAATGTAAAATAAAGATAGAGATACTTATGTAATTCATTGGTGAGAATTTCAGATAAGCGTATGGAGATGCCTTTATTCCTTCTGAACCTCTGCTTTCCTACTGCTTTCATCCAATCCTTCATACTCCTTTCCATGGTAAGCTATATGTAGGGCATCACCGTTGTCAATGGCTACTTCCCGTCCTCTCAGTGAAAATGGTCCAAGATGCGCTGTCACCGCACGGCTAATCATCTGTCGGTTCTCGATCCTGCTGGAATAGGATTCAGTAATCCTTTTGCGTCTGTCACTACACCCAGCACTCGCGAGTTTGAAGCTCATCACAGCCATTCCTTCCCGGATCCTACTCGGAATACCATAGACAAGGTTTAGACTTTCCGGATCTCAAGAATGGCCGCCAATAATTCTAGCCTATACCACGAAGACTCTGATCATAGATCAGAAGGCTAAGAGATACATATTCAAGCTTGTTTACATGTAGAACGGAAGTGTTTGTCAGGCACGCGTTCATGGGTTGAGAATGATGATGAGCGTCACATAATCATCACATTCATCATGTTCTTGTGTGCGAATGAATATCTTAGAGAAGAAATAGACTTGAGTTGAATAGAAAAATAGTGGTACTTTGCATTAATTCATGAGGAACAGTAGAGCTCCACACCTTAATCTATGGTGTGTAGAAACTCTACCGTTGAAAATATATAAGTGATAATGGTCCAGGCATGGCCGAATGGCCAGCCTCCTAAAGAGGGTTCAATCATCAAAACATGATCAAAAGATGATCTGAAGATGTAAATACAATAGTAAAAAGTCCTATTTATACTAAACTAGTTACTAGGGTTTATAGAAATAAGTAAATGATGCAGAGATCCACTTTCGGGGCCCACTTGGTGTGTGCTTGGGCTGAGCATTGAAGCTTTCACGTGTAGAGATCTTCCTTGGAGTTAAACACTAGTTTGTAACCTGTTTCTGGTGTTTAACTCTGCTTTGCAACCTGTTTCTGACGTTTAACTGCAGAATAGGGCAGAGAGCTGGCGTTGAATGCCAGTTTGCGTCATCTAAACTCGAGCAAAGTATGGACTATTATATATTGCTGGAAAGCCCTGGATGTCTACTTTCCAACACAATTAAGAGCGCGCCATTCGAACTCTTGTAGCTCCAGAAAATCTACTTTGAGTGCAGGGAGGTCAGAATCCAACAACATCTGCAGTCCTTCTTCAGCCTCTGAATCTGATTTTTGCTCAAGTCCCTCAATTTCAACCAGAAATTACCTAAAATCACAGAAAAACACACAAACTCATAGTAAAGTCCAGAAATATGAATTTTATTTAAAAACTAATAAATATATATTAAAAACTAACTAAATCATACTAAAAACTATGTAAAAACAATGCCAAAAAGCGTATAAATTATCCGCTCATCAACACTCTGCTGTAAATCAACATTCAAGAATCAACATTCAAAAATCAATGTTGGAGTCAAAGTAATAATGCACGGTTCCGATTTAAGAAAAAAATTTAAAAAAGGTTGAAAGAGAAGATAGAAGGTAAGGATGCATGTATGATTCAGTTACTGACTCTACTTTATTTCTCTTCTGTAACGTCACTGCTACTTTTGATTTTGGGAGAAAAAGTCAAACATGTGCTGAAGAAAAGTTTCAAGCTTTGGAAGCTTCACTCCTCTATTAAAGGGGTGAACAACTAAGGATTGATGTAAGGAGAAAAAGCACAAAGTTTGGGTTTTCATAGCTCATTGAGCTATTCATTCTTCTCCTTCATGGTTCTTATTGAATATCTTATTTTCTCAGTCTAGTCTTTTTTTGATTTCAATGGTAAAAGGCATAACAATGAGAAATGTATGAAAAAGTCATTGAGAGAAAAAAGGCAAGAGAGTTAGACTTGGAAAAAAGCCAATGTTTATTTAAAAAATTCTTTGTAAGTTTTTCTGTTTTATTGTCATTATCCTAAGGGGATTCCCTTGTAAGTTATGTGAGCACTTTGCTGTTGAAAGCTAAGGTGAGTTTCAGTCAAGTCTAGTTTGGGTTAGAAACTGGATTTATCCCAGATAGGATTGGGTAGAATCCTAGGAAAGATGGGTGATTGTAATCTTGTTCAAAGATAGTGAAATTCTGTCATTGTTGTGATGGAGACTGGATGTAGGTTACATTGTACTAAGTAGCTGAACCAGGATATATCTCTGTGCCACTTCTCTTTCTCTTCTCTGTATCTGGTTCTACACTTTAGGAGACAAAACAAAATTATCTACTGATTATTCTATCTAGCTATACTTCAAGAAAATATACCTTGCACATATCTCTGTTTTGGCTCCTTCTTCGACAAGAGAAAAATAAAATAATCTCCTATTTTTCTCCTGAGGCAGCACTACAAATTCTAGAAGTTCCATCCAACTCCAAGATTAATCAAGCAAAGAAAAAAGAGGCCAAAATTAAACTTCTCCTTCTTTTAGCCACTGATATCCATCGATATTTTATCCATGAAATGGTGCTTGTACTTATGTTGCATTCTTAGGTGGTTGTTGCATACTAAAAAAATATTGTTTGGCTTTGAAGATGGAGAAGAGAAGGTAAGAGAAGAGAAAAGAAAAGAGGGAGGAATTTCAGAGAGTGATATTTAAATTTAGGGATTAGGATTTTTAAATTTGATTCAAGGATCAAATTGTTACAAAAAATTTACTAATCTACATCAGCCAGTCGTTACTTGGCCAGTATGTCAAAGACGAGTCTACATCAGTCTTTCGACGGTGTCTATTAACGGAAAATGCTTAAAGGACGATTTTGGATAAATATGGGTAATTATTAATTTCAGTGATTATTTTAAGTCTGGAGTATAATTTCAGGGATCACTTTGAGATTTAATTAGCTCGATATTTATGAGATTAATGTGAAGATAGTGATGTAGGTTTTCAAGATAAAAAGGAAGAGAAAATAATATTGTAGGTAATCTGTATATAACTTTTTTTAATAAATAAACTGATAAAGTCGTTAAACTTTTATAAATATATTATCATTATCACAAGAGAGAATTAAAAATATCATAAACACATTTATTATCATGTAAAAAAAAATTATAGAATCAACATATGTTTTTAAGTTAAAACCAATCACCATATTAGTGATAAAGGTAAAATTGGATTGAGTAGCTTAGGTAGCGTTTGTTTTGAGGTACTGAGACAGAGATTGGGAGACTGAGACTCAGTATTATGTTTGTTGGTTCAGAGACTGGCACTAAAATTTCTGTCTCTGTCTCTAAAATTTCAGTATTTCAGTACCTCCAAAAAGTAGGGACACAGGAGACTAAAATATATAGATATGGAGACTAAAACTTTAATAACATTTTATACCTAAAATATCCTCATTTCAATTAATTAATTCTAATTTTACCTTTTGTACAAATTAAATTAGAGTTTTATTCTTGTTTCAATTTCTGTCTCCCACTTTACACCAAATAGAATACTGAGATTTATTTCAATCTCTGTCTCTTAGTCTCTGTCTCTCAGTCTCAGTCTTTCTGTCTCTGTCTTTCCACCAAACGCTACCTTAGAGTTTAAACTCCACTGTAATTCTATTTGTCTATATAATTTTTTTTTTCAAAATTCTATCATATATCATACTTACAAATTTAAAACCTTTTAATCCAAACTCTTCCCAAAATTCCAAATCTCTCCACTACCTTAATCAATTTTATCCAAAAAAAAAATTTATTTTCAAATCAAATACAATATTTAGTCTTTTCATATATTTTATAAATATGCTAATAATATAAAATTATAAAATTAGGTCCATCTTAATAAAATTAAATATAACACAATCATCATAGTCTATCTAAAATTACAAAACTTATATGTTATAAGCAAATTAAATGTCTAACTTAGCAGTATAAAATACTTGTGTATAAAAAAAGTTGGTTTGAATCTCTTCAATATTATATATATATAGTATTAAGTGCGGGTTTGTTAAATAAAGTTAGCGCAAAATTCAAATTATACTCTATCAGGTCCAATCAGTATTTGTGGTGCTCAAATAAATGAGTTTATATTTTGCACAAACTGACTAAGAACATTCCAAAAAAGGAAAAACATAAATTCCATTTCTAACAACTCCTTATAAAAGATAAGTCTTGATAACCTAATCACGTACATAACAATGATGCGACCAAAATTCAAAAATACTAAATTGTTAGAATTGGTTAGAACTTGTTTGATTCTCAGCTATTTGAAGGAGATTTCTCGGTTATACTGTAACATGATGGCTAGCACTAGAATTAAGATACCAATTACATAGTTAAAGGAACAGGAAACAAAAGTTTATATTTCTTTGTAAATTTTGACTACAGGAAACAAAAGTTTGTGAAAAGTTTGCAAGAGGGATAACATGAGAAGGTTTCTTGTACCAATTGATCATGTCTTCATACGCAAGCAAGAATGATTCTGTTTCAATGATTGAACACTTTTCCATTTTGCACATAACTGAAGAAATGAAAATCTTGATATTCTTCAGTTAATCCATCAAGAATAGTTTGCACATGATCATCTTCAGAATAAGGGGAATCAACTAAATTCCTGATTCGAGCAATAATCAGTGATAGATATTGTGAGTTTAACTTACTTTAGTTGAGATTTTAGACCCTAACGCTTACTCTTGCTAAAGTAGAGAAGAACTTTTTATCGTAATCCATATTTCACAAAAGAATTTGCACTGGACCACTTTGTTCTTGAAATTTGTGTTCATTGAAACTAACATCCATGTCATGAGTGAAAAATCTTGAATTTCCATTCTTTGTAGGTTTCGAATTCAACTCATATAGATTTTAATAGATCTTTTGAAGTAGTATATTGTGTTGTAATTTTTTCCACCTTAAAATGATCTCCTAGGTTTTTGCTTTCAACAATGATGATTATAGATTGCCGTTGTGTACTAAAATTGTTTTTATCAAATTTATCTGTGAGGATTGGTAGTAGCATTTAATTTGGAGGAAGAAGCATTTGCAAGGATTATGGCCATGGCGATGAACGTGATGCTCTTGATATCATATCAAGATTATTGTAGCTCAGTGTTTTTGAAGAACAGGATTGTAGGATCAAAAAATCAGCAAAATTAACAAAAAAAAAAAAAAAGTGAAAGAATATAAATAAATGCTCTTATTAGATCTGAATTATTAAATTAGTGTATGCTCTCTTATATGCATGGTGAGCTACACCCTTCTATTTTATATACATAAAGACTAACTAAGTTCTCAATTGATCATATAACTCTAAGGCCTAGTTTGGGTAACTAACTTAATTAAGCTCCTTTTGATAAAATAACTTAAACAATAAATGACTCTGTTAAAAGTAACTTATAAATAAGTTATTTTGTGTTTGGATTTTTAACTCTAAAAGTGCTTGTTTTAAAGAAATGTAATGAAAAGTAGAAGTATTATGAGAGAAGTCATTTTTTTTAACTTCTCTATAAGCTCCAAAATAGCTTCTTAGAAAGTTGCAATTTGGTTTTGAAAATTGCACCGACATTAATACTACTACTTTTTATAAGTCAAAAGTTAAAAAAAGCTACTTCTAGAGTTTCCCAAACGGGCCCTAACTAACTCTCCTTCTCTTTGTTACTCCCTTCAGCTTCTTTGACCTTAACAATTAAGTGTTTTTAATTATATTTTTTATCCGAATGTTACAAATTCGACGTAATAACTCGACATTATGAGTTACAAATTCGGCAAATTTACATTATAGCTCGGTGTTATATAAGCCCAACAGACTACGTCCAACAGTCAAAATGTTCGATCTATATCATCGTCCGTTACACCCTTATTATTACCCTTCAATTCAGACAATAAACCACAAAGGTAACCAACCTTTGTACTCTCACTTATAAAAGGTACGATCTTCTATCCTAAAAACACATTGAATTCTCAATACCGACTTAAGATTCGAAGTGCCTTTGCAGGTACACTCCCCTCTTGTTTCTTGCCCACGCTCTCCGCGATTGGACATCTCCCCCGGAGTGAAGCTCGGACTTTCCCAATGCTTAAAGATCGGCACCAAAGATAATAACTCGACGCCAACTCTCAGAAGCTGAGCTCCCCCTTCAGGTATCTACACAGGAACAATTGGTGCCCACCGTGGGGCCAAGAATATAATTCTTTCCATATATCATCGGCCTCGACGTTCTCGCTTGGAGCCATGGCTGAACGACTTCCACCCATACCATCTGAGCTCCTTCAGATGGTGACCGAGTTATGACAAGCCAACCAATGCATGGCCGAAGAGAACCAGAGAATGGAAAATCAGATAGCCAATTTAAATAATACCCGAATCGAAAACAACAACAATCGACAAAAACGAACGGAAGAAGCCATGCATCAGTTAGGGCCGACGCATGTCTCTGAAACTGCTCGGCACGAAGAGGAGCAACCCGTGCATAATGAGGAAGCTCGACCAGAAGATGAGGATGACAACCTAGAAAGCTCCCCTGGGCCGCTCACGGCTGAGGTGATGAATTTTGTGTTGCCTAGAAGATTCACTCTGTCGACCACTCTGACCCCCTATGATGGGCTGGGTGATCCAAAGAAATACATCAAAAAGTTCACCTCCATAATGATAGTAAACGGTGCATCTGATAAAGTTTTATGTCATTGTTTTCCATCTTACTTAGATGGTCCTACACTTGATTGGTTTTGCTCTTTGCCTGCAGGTTCTATTTCTTATTTTCGAGATCTATCAAAGCCCTTCGAGGAGCATTTTGCTGGATCAGCCATCTACCTACATGACTCGGACTACCTGAATACAATCAAACAAGGCCAACATGAAAGCCTCAGAGACTACATGATACACTTCACAAAAATAGCCATGAGTATACCCGACCTCCACCCCGAGGTGGAACTGCACGCAATAAAAAGTGGACTTCGACCTGGAAAATTCCAAGAGACCATTGCCGTAGCCAAACCTAAAACTATGGCCGAGTTTCGTGAAAAGGCGAAATGTCAAATTGACATTGAATAACTCCGACAAGCTAGGAAAACAGAAAAACCACTACACAGAGACGACGACAAAAAACGAGACAACAGGAAAAACTTCAAACCAACTCCCCGATATGATTCTTACACCCAGTTCAACACCAAGCATGACGACATCATCTAGGAGATCTTAAATTCAAAGTTGATCAAGCCACCCAAAAAAGCCGGCAGCTATCCAGATTTGAAAGGCACAGATAGATCAAAATACTGCTCTTTTCATAAAAAATACAGACATACCACTGACGAGTGTGTCATTGCCAAAGACCTTCTGGAGCGGTTAGCTCGGCAAGGTCACCTCGACAAGTACATCGGCGGCCACATACAACGACGCGCACCCTACTCTGGTGACCAAAGCTTGGCAACACAACATGGCCGAGATAAAGATCGACTGAACACCAATTCTCCCGACCAACCAAGACGTATTATTAACTGTATTTCTGGAGGTTTTGCAGGTGGAGGAGCCACAAGCTTGGCAAGAAAGCGATCTTACCGAGCTATGCTTTCCATAGAAGTCGATCAAAATCAATAGCATGCACCTCCACACTCTCCTCAGATAACATTCTAGACATCCGACCATAACACCAACGTAACAAATCTAGACGACTCGGTCGTGATTTCCCTACAGCTCAGACACCTCATAGTCAATAAGGTTTTACTAGACCCCGGGAGCAGTGCCGATGTCCTCTTTTACTCCACATTCCAGAAGATGAAACTGAGCAGCAACACCCTTCAACCTTCCACTGGAGACCTGGTTGGTTTCTCAGGTGAGAGAGTCCCGTTTATGGGCTCTGTGTGGTTACACACCACACTCGGTGAGGTTCCCTTATCAAAAACTTTAGATATTCAATATTTAGTTGTTGACTATTTTAGTCCTTACAATTTGATACTTGGCCGATCTTTCTTAAATAGGTTTGGGGCCATTGTTTCTACAATTCATCTCTGTGTTAAGTTTCCTTTGCAGGATAACACAATTGCAACTATTTATAGTGATGCCCGAGAAGCCAGAGAATGCTACAACAACAGTTTTAAAAGACCTAACCAAAACATACACACTCATGTGCACAACATCGGCAACCAAGGCGACCTACCAGCCCTGGCCGACCTTGATCCCAGGGCAGGGACCCTCGAACGACCAACCCCAACAGAAGATTTGGATAAAATTTATTTTGCAGAAAGCTCGGACGAGTTTACTTACGTCGGTTCCACATTAAGCTCCGAAGACAAGGCCTTATACCGAGCATTTTTATAACAAAATGCCGACCTGTTTGCTTGGACCCCAGCTGATATGCCAGGCACCGATCCATCCATCATATTCCACAGGCTGGCATTAGATCTGTCTGTCTGACCTATAGCACCGAAAAAGCGGAATCTCGGCCATGACCGAAAACAAGCCTCTCTAGAAGAAACCAAGAAGCTCATCAATGCCGGATTCATCCAGAAAATCAGATTCACAACATCGTTGGTGACGGGCAGAAAATTGCTGATTAAGAATTTGATATAGAAATAACATTGTGAGTACAGTTCTTAACCGACAAAAACTCCACTTATCAATTTAGAAAGAATTGTCACAAATTGAGAATAAATTTCTTGGATTAGAATTCCCAGGTCGTCTCCCAACGAGTTGACAAAAGAGGGTAATTTATTGATCAAGAATTTTCCGAGAAATTTTAGAGTTGGAGAACAGAAAAATAAATGATTATAAATTAAAGTAATGAAAATTGACGATAGAATTTATATAATTAAAATAAAAGCCTTGACCAGGAGAAGATTAATTGGAAGTTCTATCCTTGTTGGATTTTTCTCAAGTATGATAGTAAGAGGTTGTTGTTTTTACTTAGTTAACCTTTACCGAATAAAGAAAAGTCAAGTAATTGAGCTAACTCTGATTCACAAGTCCTAATCCTCTCCTATGGAAGGATTAGCGTTAGTGACTAGAGAGTTAGCCAACAACTTCCAATTAAAATTGACACTTGAGTATTCCAACTTAAGGGTCTCCTGTTAATCAACTCCCAAGTCAAGTTAGGAGTCTACTCCATTAACATGAATGCCATTTTCATAAACGATAAAAGGGGAAGCAAAGAAGACATGGAAATTCAAATAAAAATAATAACAAAAAATTAATTAAAGGTAAAAATAATTCTTTGCATTAATAAATTCCAAAACCATAGATATTCATATGTAATATCTGAACAGGGTTAATGGGTGATTAAAAGAGTAAGGGAATAAAGAAACAAACTAGAATGATAGAAACTTCAACGGAGGTAGTAACTCTTCTCAATATCCAAATCAAAAGCATAAAACTAGAAATCTATGAATGTGAAGAACCCTAGAGGAAGTAGTATTTTCTCTCCAAGATTCAAAACTAAAAACTAAAAACTATGTAAATGTGAATGTGTCTTGAGTCTCTGCTTGTCCCCGGGCTCTAGTTTGTGTTTTTGGGCCGAAAACTGGTTCCAAACTCAGCCCAAAATCGCCCCCAGCGTCTTCTGAGATTTTTGCACGTGGCGGACGTCACGCGTACACGTCAGTCACGCGTACGCGTCAGTCACGCGTACGCGTCAGATACGCGCACGTGTCACCATGCCAATTCGCTTTTCACGTGTACGCGTCAAATACGGGTACGCATCACTGTGGAAAGCTCCAAGTCACGCGCACGCGTGAGCCATGCGTGCGCGTCGATCCTCGCTGGTTATCTCCTTTATTTCTTGTGCTCCTTCCATTTTTGCAAGCTTCCTCTCCATCCTCTAAGTCATTCATGCCCTATACAGCCTGAAAACACTTAACGCACGGATCACGGCATCGAATGGTAAAAAGGGGAATTAAAATACACAATTTAAAGGCTTAGGAAGCAAGTTTTCAACCATAGAAGAAAATTGGGAAGGAATTGTAAAATTATGCAAATTGTATGAATAAGGGTGCAAAGACATGATAAAAACCACTCAATTGAGCACAAGATAAACCATAAAATAGTGGTTTATCAATCTCCCCACACTTAAACATTATCATTTTCTCATGCTAAGCTCAAGGAGATCAAAAGAATAAATGGGGGAAAGAAAGACTCATGTTATACAATCTATGTATGTGAATGCAACTATATGCTAAGATGTTTCTATCTACTTGGTTAAAAGTAAACAAGTTCTCCAAGACAAACATAAATCAGATTTCACTAATTCAAATCACACAAATAAAGACAAGTAAACTTGTAAGAAGGTAGCTCATGACAACAGGGAACATAGAATCAAGCATTGAACCCTCACTGGTAGTATATATGCACTCTAATCGCTCAAGTGTCTAGGGTTAATTCACTCTACTCTTCTCTAGTCATGCTTTCTAAAACCTTGTTCTTCATCTAACCAATCAACAAATATTTAGTATACCAATGCAAACATCATGAGGTCTTTTCAAGGTTGTAATGGAGCTAAGGTAAGGGTGAGGATATATGTATGGCCAAGTGAGCTATAATATGAATCTTTGACTAACCTAAGTTCTCACCTACACACACAGAGACACTATATATAATTCTAAAATCATGCCTAGCTACCCATAATCTCACTTTTGTGTATTTCACATACTCATGTATCAAGTTTTCTTTAATTTCACCACATATGCATTGATCTTTTATTAAACTTAGCATTGGGGTAATTTTATCCCATATTTATTTATTTATTTTGTAATTTAATTTTTTTTTTGGTAAAGATGAAAGCAAACATAACATATCAATGCATATGATTTTTCTGGTTTCACATGAGTATGCACCCAAATATCTAATATTTTTGTTAATAAAATACAATACTTTCTTATCAACCCATGTTCCCACAATTTCCCCACACTTAGTTGACACACAATCTCTATCTTCAGCTAACCAAAGATTCAATGGGATAATTAATTGTTTTTCTTCTTAAGGCTAGTGATGTGGTAAAATACAGAACAAATGGGGATTAAAAAGCTCAAAGTGGCAAACAAGGGTAATTGAAGTGGTAAGCTATTTGGGATAAGTGAGCTAATAATAATTAATGACCCCAATCATATGTATGCATGTAAATACACTAAACAATGGACATATAGAATGGAACAAACTATAGATTGCAATTATAGAGAAGAAAACACACAAGAATAAAATTTATGGTTAAATAATGTAACCATATAATTAAGCTCAAAATGTCACAGGTTGTGTGTTCTTAGCTCAAAAACTATGTTCCAATTTAAAATCTTCAAACAAATTTAACACAAATTTAAATTAGTGAAATGCTATAAAAAGGGTCTTGAAAAAGAAATTTATTACTTCAACCAAGCAAAACATACATGCAAGCAACTATTATCATGCAATCTATCCTACCTAACAAAAGAAAAAGTTAAATGTTGATGTTAAGAGAGAGAAATTACCTCCGGAAGTCAAGGACTGACCTCCTCACACTTAAGGACCGTGCCATTAGTAAGGAGCAAGGTAGGGCTGGAAGCATCGCCTCCGCTGTCTGGTTTGCCATGGCTCCCTGTGTTGCTGGGTGAAGGAGAGTCCGGGGTGTCCTTCTGTTCTGGAGGTGGGTGGGTACCAACTATGAGGTCTTTCAGATAGTTGTATCAGCGCTTATTACGGCGCTCCATTTACTCCATCCGCCGGTCTTGCTGGTCGAACCTCTCAAGGATCTGAAGGAACATCTGATGGATGGATGGTGCTTGTGGTGTGGATGATGGTGGAGTAGAAGAAGGAGGAGTATCCAAAGATGGGCCTGCAGGCCGGCTCGCAGAAGCGACTGGTGGCCTGATGTACTTCCTATTCGGGACATACTGGTCGGTCCTAGGGATCATGACCTTCGTGTCTCCTGCCCGATAGGACACACCCGCTGCAGAGACTAACTCTGAAACCAATGTAGGGAAAGGCAGGTTACCCGCTATCTGTACGTGTCTCATTGCTTGCCGGATGTGTCAGGGCAGGTTAAGAAGTTGCTCTGTCAGGATGCACTAGATGAGAACAGCCATGTCTGCTGTAAAGGTCGACTCGTGAGTGCTCGGAAAGATATAGTGGGACATAATCTGTGCCCACACGCGAGCCTCCAAGGTGAGTGACTGGGCTGAGATGCTCTTGGGTTTTGACCGATGCTGCCCATAGATCCAGGTACTGCCAGGTTGGGCTATAACTCCAAGGACGCTATCCCAATCGAACTGATACATCTGGCGCTTAAGAGAGGCTTCTTGATATGCATCCAATCCCTCTGGACTAGGTGGAAGATTCAGTACTCTCTGTATGGCACTCTCGGAGACAGGGACTTGCTTCTGACGAACATAGACAGTCTGCAGGGTAGGTGTGTAGAAGTTGGAGTAGAATTCATCTACCCATGATAAGTTGGCCTCCCGTGGCTGCCTCCTCAAAAATCCCCACTGTCTCCTCTCAATTCGGGGCTCCACAAAATCAACAAAGTGTGTTGGGACAATGAGCAGATGCTCATTGTTGTAGTTCCTCTCAGCTAGGATGGGGAACATCTGTTCGCAATAACGGTTAGTGAACCGTGTGGAGTCCCGTGCGGGAAAGGCTTTCCCTGCTTCATCAACTTTAATGATCCTTTTTACTCACTTTGTTGGCGGCTTGACACTGGTAGACGGGGGTGCCTTAGCCGGTGTTTTCTTGGTTTCTCTCCTTGCTGGTGTCTTGTCAGTGGCCTTCTCTTTTCCTTTCTTCGTACCCATGCCTAAGGAAGAAAGAAAGAGGAAGAATGTTAAATATATATAATTCCAAACCGGCGGGAGAAAATTCCAAGTGATAATGAATGACAAAGAAAAGATAATAGCTTAAATACATGGTAGCTACAACAAGTAGGTAAGACATCAATGAAGAGCAAAAAGGCAATTCATAGTAATTAGATGCAAAAGGTTAAAAGCATGCAAGTAATAGGCATGAGAAGTATAACTCAAGCATCAATTATTAAATGTGCCAAATTAAAGAGTACTTGTATGATGACAGTTGTGAATGATAATCCCAAATACATGTGGATTACAAGTGTTGTGAAAAAGAGGCATTAAAGTGTAAGAGTAAACTAAAATAGGATTCAAAACGCCATAAGAGCTTTTTCACAAACACATGGTGTTCAAGTTAGAATAGGAATGAAAATAATGAATCCAAATGTATATGAGAGCCAAAATTAAATGTCAATTATCAATTCACTCCTCATAATATCCACAAGCTCAATTATAATAAGATAATACCCAAATAAAGCTCCAACACCAACACAAAAAATGCATGAAAAAGAAACCATAAATAACTAAGGTAAATAAAATTGAGAAGAAAGAAAAATAATTAAATGCAATAATTGAAAGATGAATGAAAGAGTAGATGGGAGGAAGAATGGAACCTGAGATAGAAGATGAAAAATGGAGGAAGAAAGTAGTAGATAATAAGAAGGAACAATGAAGAAAGAAAGAAAGAAGAAAGAATTAGGAATGAAAAAGAATTAGGATTAGGGGAGGGAATCATTGAAATCTGGCGGCGTAGTGGTTTAACCATGCGGCGCTTGCGACGCGCATGCGTACAGCACACGTACGCGTGGGTCGCATAAAATTTAAGCGACGCGTAAGCGTCTAGGATGCATACGCGTGACATTGGGTTGTGCCAATCGCGCGAAGGCAGCCCCGCGCACGCACAACTCTCTGTTCAGTCTGAGCGGGGGGCCAAAATTGCATACAACGCGTGCGCGTCAGGCACACGCACGCGTGGATGGCCATTAAGTGAAAATGACGCGCACGCGTCAGGGACGCGTACGCGTGATGGGTTTTGTGCTTCTAGCACAATTCCAGCCCCAAACCATCACAACTCTCTGTTCAGCATGCCATTTACGCCGATTTCCAGGGTCACGCGTACGCGTCAGGGATGCTTACGCATGGTCTGCTGAAAGCGCAAGCGACGCGCACGCGTGGGTTTGCTTGTGCGCAAAGCACGCTTCCAGTGCCACTCCTGCCCAACTCTCTGTGCTATTCTTATTATTCTCGCATTCACATATGACGCGTACGCGTCGTGGATGCTCGCGCGTCGAGTGCGGTTTTTTTTATGCAGAATGCAGGTGATTATGCAGAAATTATGAATGAATACTGATAAAAACAAAATAAAATAAAACTAAGAATGAAAAGGGACGATCATACCATGGTGGATTGTCTCCCACCCAGCACTTTGCTTTTATATCTGAAAGTTGGACGGTCCACAAGCTCAGTCTGCTTCCGTTGGTGGATCTTCCAAGAGGAAGACCTCTAGCATTTTATTGTCCTTCATTTTCTCACCATGATACAGCTTCAAGCGGTGTCCATTGACTTTGATGAATTTGGAGCTCGAAGGATGGCTCAGGTGGAAGACTCCGTATGGCTCTGCCTTCTCTACTCTATAGGGGCCTTCCCATCTTGAACGCAGCTTGCCTGGCATGAGCCTCAACCTTGAGTTGTAGAGGAGGACTAACTCCCCAGGTCTGAACTCTCTTCTCTTGATATGCTTGTCATGCACAGTCTTCACCTTCTCTTTGTATAGCTTGGAGTTGTCATATGCTTCGAGTCGAAGGTTCTCCAGCTCAGCTAGTTGCAGCTTCCTTTCAGCACTGGTTTTCTCAAATCCCATGTTGCATTCCCTTACAGCCCAAAAAGCCTTGTGTTCCACCTCCACTAAGAGGTGGCAAGCCTTTCTGTACTAGGCGGAAGGGACTCATTCCTATGGGTGTCTTGTATGCTGTCCGATAAGCCCAAATCGCATCAACAAGTCTGGTGCTCCAGTCCTTCCTATGAGGCTTGACTATCTTCTCCAATATACGCTTTATCTCCCTGTTAGACACCTCTACTTGCCCATTGGTCTGAGGGTGGTAAGCTGTTGCTACCTTGTGAATAATGCCGTGTTTCTTTAGTAGACCTGTCAATCTCCTGTTACAAAAATGAGTGTCTTAATCTCTCACGATTGCTCGTGGTGATCCAAAGTAACAGATAATATAATTTCTAACAAAAGAGACAACAGTGTTAGCATCTTTAGTACGGGTAGGAATTGCTTCCACCCATTTAGAAACATAATCAACTGCTAATAATATGTATAAGAAACCACTAGAGTTTGGAAATGGACCCATGAAGTCAATGCCCCAAACATCAAAAATTTCACAAAACAACATAAATTGTTGGGGCATCTCATCCCTCTTGGATATATTTCTAAACCTTTGGCATAGGGAGCAGGATTTAGAAAAGGCAGTAGCATCCTTAAAAAGAGTGGGCCACCAGAATCCACAGTCTAAAATTTTTCTAGCTGTCCTTTGAGGACCAAAATGTCCACCACTCTCAGATGAGTGGCAGGCCTCTAAAATTGACTGGAATTCTAATTGAGGCACACACCTTCTAATTATCTTGTCAGCACCCTACCTCCATAAATATGGTTCATCCCATATATAATATTTGGACTCGCTTTTCAGCTTATCCCTTTAATGCTTAGTAAAATTAGGAGGGAAGGTATGACTGACTAAATAATTAGCTATAGGTGCATACCAAGGAACTACTTAAGATATTGCGTGTAAGCTATCAAATGGAAAAGCATCATTGATAGCATCATTGATAATGTGCTCTAGGTGACTCAAGTGGGCTGCCACTAAATTTTGGGAACCACTCCTATCTTTGATTTCTAAATCAAATTCTTGCAGCAACAATATCCAACGTATTAACCTTGGTTTGGACTCTTTTTTAGCTAATAAATATTTTAGAGTTGCATGGTCTGAGTATACTACCACTGATAAACCACTATTTTATGATTTATCTTGTGCTCAATTGAGTGTTTTTATCAATTCTTCACCCACCTATTCATAAGATTTGCATGGTTTTACAATTCCTTCCTTATTCTGTGATATATGTGAAAACATGTTTCCTATGCCTTAAAAATATTAATTTTAATTATCCTTTATTACCATTCAATACCGTGATCTTTGTGTTAAGTATTTTCAGGCTTTACAGGGCAGGAATGGCTTAGAGGACAGAGAGGAAACATGCAAAAATGGAAGGAATGCACAAAATGGAGTTTTGAAGAAAATGGCAGCGATGCGCACACGTGACTGACGTGTACGCGTGACAAGGAAAATCTCCAAATGACGCGCACGCGTGACCCACGCACACGCGTGATGGACGCCACGTGCAGAAAGCTGCAGAATTCACCCCCAGCGATTTCTAGACCCTTTTTCGGCCCAAATCCAAGCCCTGAAACACAGAATAGAGGCTGGAGAATGAGGGAATCAAATAATCCATCAATCATTCATTCAATAGAGAGAATTTTTAGGTTTTAGATGTAGTTCTCTAGAGAGAGAGGCTCTCTTCTCTCTCTTAGGTTTTAGAATTAGGATTTCCCTTAGTTTATGGTTATTTCTTAATTCCAGGTTCAATGTTCCTTTAATTTATGTTTTCCTCTATTTTTATTTATTCTATTACTTTTGTTGATTACTTGATGTTGCCAATTTGGTTTATGGATTCTTATGTTTAATTTGATTTTCTATTTAATATAAATTAAGGTATTTCAGATTTATGATTGTTTCCTTCTATTTATGATATAAATAATTTGGATTTTTCTCCTTTTGGCTTTGGTTGAGTAATTGGTGACACTTGAGTTGTCAAACTCAGCTGTTGATTGAAAATTAGAATTTGCTTATTGACTTGGATCCCTCTAAAGCTAGTCTTTCCATAGGAGTTGACTAGGACTTGAGGAATCAAGTTGATTAGTCCACTTGACTTTCCTTTATTTAGTAAGGGTTAACTAAGTGGGAGCAATAAACAATTCTTATCACACCTGATAAGGATAACTAGGATGGGATTTCCGGTTCTCATACCTTGTCAAGAGTTTTCTCTAGTTATTAATTTACTTTCATGCTAATTTATTTCCTTGCTCCTTATTTCAAAAACCAAAAAATATACCTTTTTCCATAACCAATAATAAATCATACTTCCCTGCAATTCCTTGAGAGACGACCCTAGGTTTAAATACTTCGGTTATAAATTTTATTGGGTTTTGTTACTTGTGACAACCAAACTTTTATACGAAAGGATTCTCTGCTGGTTTAGAAACTATACTTACAACGCGATTATTTTCATAAAATTCTTTACGAGCAGAAATCCGATCGTCAAAAATGGCGCCGTTGCCAGGGAATTGCAATTGTGTGCCTTATTATTGGTTATTGTAAATATTTGCTTTTTGCTTGTTTATTTGTTTTTATTTTTGTTTTTAAGTTTTATTAGCTACTATGAATTCTCACCCCTCTGGCTTTAAGTTTGGTTCCAATGTTGTTGTAAGAAATGGAAACTATAACAGGAACATGCATCAAGGTCAAACCAATCAAAGATGGAAGGAGCCACGAGGATCTGATCAACCCTTTCGGCAACAACACTTTCCAAAGTACCATGGACAACGACCATTCCACGATGCATACCCAGACAATAGTTATGGTGGACCCCTTCGTGACAAACCACCTCCACCAAATTACTATGGTCAAGAGTCATTCCGAGGTGCGTACCAAAATGATAGATATGGTGGACCCCCTTGTGGTTACTGATGAGCGGATAATTTATACGCTTTTTGGCATTGTTTTTAGTATGTTTTTAGTAGAATCTGGTTACTTTTAGGGATGTTTTCATTAGTTTTTATGTTTAATTCACATTTCTGGACTTTACTATGAGTTTGTGTGTTTTTCTGTGATTTCAGGTATTTTCTGGCTAAAATTGAGGGAGTTGAGCAAAAATCAAATTCAGAGGTTGAAGAAGGACTGCTGATACTGTTGGATTCTGACCTCCCTGCACTCAAAATGGATTTTCTGGAGCTACAAAACTCAAAATGGCGAGCTTCCACTTTTGTTGGAAAGTAGACATCCAGGGCTTTCCAGAAATATATAATAGTCCATACTTTGCCCAAGTGTAGATGACGCAAACTGGCGTTCAATGCCAGCTCTCTGCCCAATTCTGGCGTCCAGCGCCAGAAACAAGTTGCAAAGTGGAGTTCAACGCCCAAAATGACACAAAAGCTGGCGTTCAACTCCAAGAATGATCTCTCCACGTGTAGACTTCAAGCTCAGCCCAAGCACACACCAAGTGGGCCCCGGAAGTGGATTTATGCATCAATTACTTACTTCTGTAAACCCTAGTAGCTAGTTTATTATAAATAGGACTTTTTACTATTGTATTAGGAATCCTGGATTGTATTTTTGATCCTATGATCACGTTTTAGGGGCTGGCCATTCGGCCATGCCTGGACCTTTCAATTATGTATTTTCAAACGGTAGAGTTTCTACACTCCATAGATTAAGGTGTGGAGCTCTGCTGTTCCTCAAAGATTAATGCAAAGTACTACTGTTTTCTATTCAATTCAACTCGTTCCGCTTCTAAGATATTCATTCGCACTTCAACCTGAATGTGATGAACGTGACAATCATCATTATTCCCTATGAACGCGTGTCTGACAACCACTTCCGTTCTACCTTAGATTGAATGAATATCTCTTGGATCTCTTAATCAGAATCTTCGTGGTATAAGCTAGATTGATGGCGGCATTCATGAGAGTCCGGAAAGTCTAAACCTTGTCCGTGGTATTCCGAGTAGCACTCTGGGATTGAATGACTGTGACGAACTTCAAACTCGCAAGTGCTGGGCGTAGTGACAGACGCAAAAGGATAGTAAATTCTATTCCAGTATGATCGAGAACCTCAAAGATGATTAGCCATGCAGTGACAGCGCATCGGACCATTTTCACAGAGAGGAATAGGATGCAACCATCGACAAGGGTGATGCCTCCAGACGCCGTGCTGTGACAGAGCATTTGGACCATTTTCCCGAGAGGATTGAAAGTAGCCATTGGCACCGGTGACATCCTTACAAAAAGCCAGCCATAGAAAGGAGTAAGACTGATTGGATGAAGACAGCAGGAAAGCAGAGGTTCAGAGGAACGAAAGCATCTCTATGCGCTTATCTGAAATTCTCACCAATGATTTACATAAGTATTTCTATCCTTATTTTATTATATTATTTTCGAAAACTTCATAACTATTTTATATCCGCCTGACTGAGATTTACAAGGTGACCATAGCTTGCTTCTTACCAACAATCTCCGTAGGATCAACCCTTACTCACGTAAGGTTTATTACTTGGACGACCCAGTACACTTGTTGGTTAGTTGTATCGAAGTTGTGACAAATTATGAATTGAGATTAGAGCACCAAGCCTTTGGAGCCATTACCAGAGATCACAATTTTGTGCACCAAGTTTTTAGTGCCGTTGCCAGGGATTGTTTGAGTTTTTGGCAAGATTTTGGTCCGGTAACATCAGTGCCAAGTTTTGATCCGGCAACAACACCAAGTTTTTGGCGTCGTTTCCGGGGATCGTTCGAGTTTGGACAACTGACGGTTCATCTTGTTGCTCAGATTAGGTAATTTTCTTTTTGTTTTGTTTTCAAAAAATTTTCAAAAATCTTTCACAAATTCTCATTTGTTTTTGAAAAAAAATTTTTAAAAATAATAAAAATGTTTTCAAAAATATTTTTTTTTTCTTTCTTTTCTTCAGAATTTTTAAGAATGAATTCTAGTGTTTCATGAAACATGTTGAATCCTATCTGGCTGTAAAGCCATACCCAAACTGCTTTGGGATTGGTCTTCAACTAATCACCTCAATGGATGTAATTTACATACTAAAGCTTGGCTGGCTATTAAGCCATGCCTGACCCTTTGATTGGAGCTTTCGACTAAAGAGCATAAGATTCCTGGAATTCATATTAAAAATTTTGGAATCCTTATTTTTTTTTCAAAATGATTTTCGAAAAAAAATTAAAAGAAAATACAAAAAAAATCATAAAATCATAAAAATCCAAAAAAAAATATTTCATGTTTCTTGTTTGAGTCTTGAGTCAAGTTGAAAGTTTGGTGTCAATTGCATATTCATCTTGCATTTTTCGAAAAATTCATGCATTCATAGTGTTCTTCATGATCTTCAAGTTGTTCTTGTTAAGTCTTCTTGTTTGATCTTGATGTTTTCATGTTTTGTGTCTTTTCTTGTTTTTCATATGCATTCTTGCATTCATAGAGTCTAAACATGAAAGATTTCTAAGTTTGGTGTCTTGCATGTTTTCTTTGCATATAAAAATTTTCAAAAAAAAATAAGTCTTGATGTTCATCATGACATTTAAAGTGTTCTTGGTGTTCATCTTGACATTCATAGCATTCTTGCATGCATTCATTGTTTTGATCTAAAATTTCCATGCATTGAGCATTTTTTAGTGTTTTTCTCTCTCATCATAAAAATTCAAAAAAATTAAAAAAATATCTTTCCCTTTTTCTCTCTTAAAATTTCGAAAATTAGATTTGACTTTTTCAAAAATGTAAAAAAAAAAAAATCTAGTTGTTTCTATGAGTCAAATCAAATTTTCAATTTAAAAATCTTATCTTTTTCAAAATCTTTTTCAAAATTCAAATCTTTTCCATTTTTCTTAGTTATTTTCGAAAATTCTAAAAATATTTTTCAAAAATCTTTTTCTTATTTTTATATCAAATTTTCGAAAATAACAATAACAATTAATGTTTTGATTCAAAAATTTCAAGTTTGTTACTTGCTTGTTAAGAAAGATTCAAACTTTGAGTTCTAGAATCATATCTTGTGATTTCTTGTGGATCAAGTTATTAATTGTGATTTTAAAAATCAAATCTTTTTCAAAACTAATTTCAATCATATCTTTTCAAAAATATCTTCTTATCTTATCTTTTTCAAAAATTTGATTTCAAAATATCTTTTCTAACTTCCTAACTTCTTATCTTTTCAAAATTTGTTTCAACTAACTAACTAACTTTTTGTTTATTTCTTATCTTTTTTTTAAAACTACCTAACTAACTCTCTCTCTCTAATTTTCGAAAATATCTTCCCTCTTTTCCAAAATTTCTTTTTAATTAACTAATTATTTTAATTTTTGATTTTAATTTTCGAAAACTACTAACCTTTTTCAAAAACTATTTTCAAAAATCACTAACTCTTTTTCAAAAATTATTTTCGAAAATTCACTTCCCTCTCTCATCTCCTTCTATTTATTTATTCATCTACTAACACTTCATCTCACCAAAAATTCGAACCCCCTCTTCCATCCGTGTTCGAATTTTCTCTTCTTCTACTTACACAAGGACCTTTATACTGTGGTAAAAAGGACCCCTATTATTATTATTTTTTCTGTCCCTCTTTTTCATATGAGCAGGAGCAAAGACAAGAATATTCTTGTTGAAGCAGATCCAGAACCTGAAAGGACTCTGAAAAAGAAACTAAGAGAAGCTAAATTACAACAATCCAGAGATAACCTTACAAAAATTTTTTAACAGGAAGAGAAGATGGCAGCCAAAAATAATAATAATGCAAGGAGGATGCTTGGTGACTTCACTGCACCTAATTCCAATTTACATGGAAGAAGCATCTCCATTCCTGCTATTGGAGCAAACAATTTTGAGCTGAAACCTCAGCTAGTTTCTCTGATGCAGCAGAACTGCAAGTTTCATAGACTTCCATCTGAAGATCCTTTTCAGTTTTTAACTGAATTCTTGCAGATCTGTGATACTGTTAAGACTAATGGAGTAGATCCTGAAGTCTACAGGCTCATGCTTTTCCCTTTTGCTGTAAGAGACAGAGCTAGAGTGGGGTTGGACTCTCAAC
Source organism: Arachis ipaensis (assembly GCF_059453495.1). Taxonomy (NCBI): domain Eukaryota; kingdom Viridiplantae; phylum Streptophyta; class Magnoliopsida; order Fabales; family Fabaceae; genus Arachis; species Arachis ipaensis. The sequence continues at coordinate 118,467,876 of NC_142435.1, read as the reverse complement.
CCAAAGACAGCCTGAACTCTTGGGATAAGCTGGTCACGGCTTTCTTAGCCAAGTTCTTTCCTCCTCAAAAGCTGAGCAAGCTTAGAGTGGATGTTCAAACCTTCAGACAAAAAGAAGGTGAATCCCTCTATGAAGCTTGGGAAAGATACAAGCAGCTGACCAAAAAGTGTCCTTCTGACATGCTTTCAGAATGAACCATCCTGGATATATTCTATGATGGTTTATCTGAGCTATCAAAGATGTCATTGGATACTTCTGCAGGTGGATCCATTCACCTAAAGAAAACGCCTGCAGAAGCTCAAGAACTCATTGACATGGTTGCTAATAACCAGTTCATGTACACTTCTGAGAGGAATCTTGTGAGTAATGGGACGCCTCAGAAGAAGGGAGTTCTTGAAATTGATACTCTGAATGCCATACTGGCTCAGAATAAAATATTGACTCAGCAAGTCAATATGATTTCTCAGAGTCTGAATGGAATGCAAGCTGCATCCAACAGTACTCAAGAGGCATCTTCCGAAGAAGAAGCTTATGATCCTGAGAACCCTGCAATAGTAGAGGTAAATTACTCAGGTGAACCTTATGGAAACACCTATAATCCATCATGGAGAAATCATCCAAATCTCTCATGGAAGGATCAAAGGCCTCAACAAGGCTTTAATAATGGTGGAAGAAACAGGTTTAGCAATAGCAAGCCTTTTCCATCATCCACTCAGCAATAGACAGAGAACTCTGAACAAAGTACCTCTAATTTAGCAAACTTAGTCTCTGATCTATCCAAGGCCACTGTAAGTTTCATGAATGAAACAAGGTCTTCCATTAGAAATTTGGAAGCACAATTGGGCCAGCTGAGTAAAAGGATCACTGAAATCCCTCTTAGTACACTCCCAAGCAATACAGAAGAAAATCCAAAGAGAGAGTGCAAGGCCATTGATATTACCAAAATGGCCGAACCCAAAGAGGGAGAGGAGGACGTGAATCCCAGTGAGGAAGACCTCCTGGGACGTCCAGTGATCAATAAGGAGTTTTCCTCTGAGGAACCAAAGGAATCTGAGGCTCATCTAGAGACCATAGAGATTCCATTGAACCTCCTTATGCCCTTCATGAGCTCTGATGAGTATTCCTCTTCTGAAGAGAATGAGGATGTCACTGAAGAGCAAGCTGCCAAGTTCCTTGGTGCAATCATGAAGCTGAATGCCAAATTATTTGGCATTGAAACTTGGGAAGATGAACCTCCCTTGTTCACCAATGAACTAAGTGATCTGGATCAACTGACATTGCCTCAGAAGAAACAGGATCTTGGAAAGTTCTTAATACCTTGTACCATAGGCACCATAATCTTTAAGGCTCTGTGTGACCTTGGTTCAGGGATAAACCTCATGCCCCTCTCTGTAATAGAGAAACTGGGAATCTTTGGGGTGCAAGCTGCAAAAATCTCATTAGAAATGGCAGACAATTCAAGAAAACAGGCTTATGGACAAGTAGAGGACGTGTTAGTAAAGGTTGAAGGCCTTTACATCCCTACTGATTTCATAGTCCTAGATACTGGGAAGGATGGGGATGAATTCATCATCCTTGGAAGACCTTTCTTAGCCACAGCAAGAGCTGTGATTGATGTGGACAGAGGAGAATTGATCCTTCAAATAAATAAGGACAACCTTGTGTTTACAACTCAAGGATCTCTCTCTGCATCCATGGAGAGGAAGCATAAAAAGCTTCTCTCAAAGCAGAGTCAAACAAAGCCCCCACAGTCAAACTCTAAGTTTGGTGTCAAACCCCCATATCCAAACTCCAAGTTTGGTGTTGGGAGGTCTCAACAAAGCTCTGCACATCTGTGAGGCTCCATGAGAGCCCACTATTAAGCTATTGACATTAAAGAAGCGCTTGTTGGGAGGCAACCCAATGTTTATTTATCTAATTTTATTTTTGTTTTTCATGTTTTCTTAGGTTCATGATCATGTGGAGTCACAAAATAAACGAAAAATTTAGAAACAGAATCAAAAACAGCGGAAGAAAAATCACACCCTGGAGGAAGCACCTGTCTGGCGTTCAATGCCAGAACAGAGCATGGTTCTGGCGCTGAACGCCCAAAATGGGCAGTATCTGGGCGTTGAACGCCCAAAATGGGCAGCATCTGGGCGCTGAACGCCAGAATTGCACCCTGGAGAAGAGCTGGCGCTGAACGCCCAGAACAAGCATGGTTCTGGTGTTCAACACCAGAAATAGGCAACAAATGGGCGTTGAACGCCCAAAATGGGCACCAACCTGGCGCTGAACGCCCAGAGTTGTGTGCAAGGGCATTTTACATGCCTAATTTGGTGCAAGGTTGTAAATCCTTAAACACCTCAGGATCTGTGGACCCTACAGGATCATCTCAGAATCTGTGGACCCCACAGGATCCCCACCTACCTCCACTCACTCTCTTCTCTCTTCTCAATCATCCTCTATTCCCAATAAACACTCTTCCCCAAAACCCTTCACCTATCACCTCCATCCCTCTTCCCTATTAACCCTTCACCACTCACATCCACCCACTCTTCCCCATAAACCTACCCAATAAACTCCACCTACCTTCAAAATTCAAAATCAATTTCCGACCCAAACCCACCCATATGGCCGAACCTTAACCCCCCTCCCTTCCCTATATAAAGCCTTCCATTCTTCTTCATTTTCACACAACACAACCCTCTCTTTCCCTTCTTGGCCGAAACACACCTCCCCCCTCTTCTCCATATTTTCTTCTTCTTCTTTATCTAATTCTTTCTTTTCTTGCTTGAGGGCGAGCAATATTCTAAGTTTGGTGTGGTAAAAGCAAAAGCTTTTTGTTTTTCCATTACCATTGATGGCACCTAAGACCGGAGAATCCTCTAGAAAAGGAAAAGGGAAGACAAAAACTTCCACCTCTGAGTCATGGGAGATGGAAAGATTCATCTCCAAAGCTCATCAAGACCACTTCTATGATGTTGTGGCCAAGAAGAAGGTGATCCCTGAGGTCCCTTTCAAACTCAAGAGAAATGAGTATTCGGAGATCCGACATGAAATTCAAAGAAGAGGTTGGGAAGTTCTAACAAACCCCATCCAACAAGTCGGCATCCTAATGGTTCAAGAGTTCTATGCCAATGCATGGATCACTAGGAACCATGATCAAAGTAAGAACCCGAATCCAAAGAATTATGTTACAATGGTTCGGGGGAAATACTTAGATTTTATCCCGGAGAATGTGAGGTTGGCGTTTAACTTGCCTATGATTCAAGGAGATGAACGCCCCTACACTAGAAGGGTCAACTTTAATCAAAGGTTGGACCAAGTCTTCATGGACATATGTGTGAAAGGAGCTCAATGGAAGATTGACTCCAAAGGCAAGCCGGTTCAACTAAGAAGACTGGACCTCAAGCCTGTAGCTAGAGGATGGTTAGAGTTCATCCAACGCTCCATCATCCCTACTAGCAACCGATCTGAAGTTACTGTGGATCGGGCCATCATGATCCATAGCATCATGATTGGAGAGGAAGTAGAAGTTCATGAAGTCATCTCCCTTGAACTCTACAAAATAGCCGAAAAGCCCTCCCCTGGGGCAAGGCTAGCTTTTCCTCATCTTATTTTCCATCTATGTTACTCAGCTGGAGCTTTCATAGAAGGAGACATTCACATTGAGGAAGAGAAGCCCATCACTAAGAAAAAGATGGAGCAAGCAAGAGAGCCCATTCATGGAGCTCAAGAGGCGTATGAAGCTCATGACCATGAGATCCCGGAGATGCCTCAAATGCATCTTCCTCCACAAAACTATTGGGAGCAAATCAACACTTCCCTAGGAGAATTAAGTTCCAACATGGGACAATTAAGGGTGGAACATCAAGAGCACTCCATCATCCTTCTTGAAATTAGAGAAGATCAAAAAGCAATGAAGGAGGAGCAACAAAGACAAGGAAGAGACATAGAAGAGCTTAAGGACATCATTGGTTCCTCAAGAAGGAAACGCCACCATCACTAAGGTGGATTCATTCCTTGTTCTTATTTCTTCTGTTTTTCGTTTTCTATGTTATGTGCTTATCTATGTTTGTGTCTTCATTACATGATCAGTAGTAGTTAGTAACTATGTCTTAAAGTTATGAATGTCCTATGAATCCATCACCTCTCTTAAATAAAAAATGTTTTAATTCAAAAGAACAAGAAGTACATGAGTTTCGAATTTATCCTTGAACTTAGTTTAATTATATTGATGTGGAGACAATGCTTCTTGTTTTCTGAATGAATGCTTGAACAATGCATATGTCTTTTGAAGTTGTTGTTTTAGAATGTTAAATATGTTGGCTCTTGAAAGAATGATGACAAGGAGACATGTTATTTGATAATCTGAAAAATCATAAAAATGATTCTTGAAGTAAGAAAAAGCAGCAAAGAACAAAGCTTGCAGAGAAAAAAAAATATAGGCGAAAAAAAATTAGAAAGAAAAAGCAAGCAGAAAAAGCCAAAAGCTCTTAAAACCAAGAGGCAAGAGCAAAAAGCCAATAACCCTTAAAACCAAAAGGCAAGGGCAAATAAAAAGGATCCCAAGGCTTTGAGCATCAGTGGATAAGAGGGCCTAAAGGAATAAAATCCTAGCCTAAGCGGCTAAACCAAGCTGTCCCTAACCATGTGCTTGTGGCGTGTAGGTGTCAAGTGAAAACTTGAGACTGAGCGGTTAAAGTCAAGGTCCAAAGCAAAAAAAAAAAAAGAGAGTGTGCTTAAGAACCCTGGACACCTCTAATTGGGGACTCTAGCAAAGCTGAGTCACAATCTGAAAAGGTTCACCCAGTTATGTGTTTGTGGCATTTATGTATCCGGTGGTAATACTGAAAAACAAAGTGCTTAGGGCCACGACCAAGACTCATAAAATAGCTGTGTTCAAGAATCATCATACTAAACTAGGAGAATCAATAACACTATCTGAACTCTGAGTTCCTATAGATGCCAATCATTCTGAACCTCAATGGATAAAGTGAGATGCCAAAACTATTCAAGAGGCAAAAAGCTACAAGTCCCGCTCATCTGATTGGAGCTATGTTTCATTGATAGTTTGGAATTTGTAGTATATTCTCTTCTTTTTATCCTATTTGATTTTCAGTTGCTTGGGGACAAGCAACAATTTAAGTTTGGTGTTGTGATGAGCGGATAATTTATACGCTTTTTGGCATTGTTTTTAGTATGTTTTTAGTAGAATCTGGTTACTTTTAGGGATGTTTTCATTAGTTTTTATGTTAAATTCACATTTCTTGACTTTACTATGAGTTTGTGTGTTTTTCTATGATTTCAGGTATTTTCTGGCTGAAATTGAGGGACTTGAGCAAAAATCAGATTCAGAGGTTGAAGAAGAACTGCTGATGCTGTTGGATTCTGACCTCCCTGCACTCAAAATAGATTTTCTGGAGCTAAAGAACTCAAAATGGCGCGCTTCCAATTGCGTTGGAAAGTAGACATCCAGGGCTTTCCAGCAATATATAATAGTCCATACTTTGTACAAGTTTAGACGACACAAACTGGCGTTCAACGCCAGCTCTCTGCCCAATTCTGGCGTCCAGCGCCAAAAACAAGTTGCAAAGTGGAGTTCAACGCCCAAAATAGTACAAAAGCTGGCGTTCAACTCCAAGAATGACCTCTCCACGTGTAGACTTCAAGCTCAGCCCAAGCACACACCAAGTGGGCCCCAGAAGTGGATTTATGCATCAATTACTTACTTCTGTAAACCCTAGTAGCTAGTTTATTATAAATAGGACTTTTTACTATTGTATTAGGAATCCTGGATTGTATTTTTGATCCTGTGATCATGTTTTGGGGGTTGGCCATTCGGCCATGCCTGGACCTTTCAATTATGTAGTTTCAAACGGTAGAGTTTCTACACTCCATAAATTAAGGTGTGGGACTCTGCTATTCCTCAAAGATTAATGCAAAGTACTACTGTTTTCTATTCAATTCAACTTATTCCGCTTCTAAGATATTCATTCGCACTTCAACCTGAATGTGATGAACGTGACAATCATCATCATTCCCTATGAACGCGTGCCTGACAACCACATCCGTTCTACCTTAGATTGAATGAATATCTCTTGGATCTCTTAATCAGAATCTTCGTGGTATAAGCTAGATTGATGGAGTCATTCATAAGAGTCCGAAAAGTCTAAACCTTGTCTGTGGTATTCCGAGTAGGACTCTGGGATTGAATGACGGTGACGAACTTCAAACTCGCAAGTGCTGGGCGTAGTGACAGACGCAAAAGGATAGTAAATTCTATTCCAGTATGATCGAGAACCTCAAAGATGATTAGCCATGCAGTGACAGCGCATCGGACCATTTTCACAGAGAGGAATAGGATGCAACCATCGACAAGGGTGATGCCTCCAGACGATTAGCCGTGCTGTGACAGAGCATTTGGACCATTTTTCCGAGAGGATTGAAAGTAGCCATTGGCACCGGTGACATCCTTACAAAAAGCTAGCCATAGAAAGGAGTAAGACTGATTGGATGAAGACAGCAGAAAAGCAGAGGTTCAGAGGAACGAAAGCATCTCTATGCGCTTATCTGAAATTCTCACCAATGATTTACATAAGTATTTCTATCCTTATTTTATTATATTATTTTCGAAAACTTCATAACTATTTTATAACCGCCTGACTGAGATTTACAAGGTGACCATAGCTTGCTTCATACCAACAATCTCCGTGGGATCGACCCTTACTCACGTAAGGTTTATTACTTGGACGACCCAGTGCACTTGCTGGTTAGTTGTATCGAAGTTGTGACAAATTATGAATTGAGATTAGAGCACCAAGCCTTTGGAGCCATTACCAGAGATCACAATTTCGTGCACCAGTTACCAACAAGCCCCATTATACGCCTATAAACCACCTCCTCAACATAGCTTTGAACCACCATACTCACAAGCCAACCACAACCGTTCACCTTCATATGACCTTAACCCGTACCCGCCCCAATTCCAATCCAATTACTTCCAAGAACCCCACTTCCATATGCACCATATCCATGTCCGTCGAACCATGAATCACAGGATCGTCTCAAGGACACAGTAAACTAATTTCATGCAACCCTTAATCAAATGGAGCAAGCGATAAATCGATTAGCCCCTAGTACGAAGGAGACACTAGAAGCTCCGGTGGATAGTAAGGAGCATGACTTTGTACTGGAACAAGTGGAGGAAGCTGGAATTATCAAAGAAGAAGAATTGGTTGAAGACTTAGAAGATGCTGAACCTCCATGGAAATCAAGAATTGTAGAGAATTCTGCCAAGAAATTTGCAACTGATGCTAAGGAGGATAGTGCACATCCCCCAAAGTATGTACCTTATGAAGAAATGGACGGAACAGATCAAGAAGCAAGTTTCCTTGGTAATGATGATCACGAACCAAGCTCTCCTAATGATGACCTTGCAGTCACAATTGAACTCTTTGAGCTAGAAGAATCTTCCCCAAGTGAATATGAGGATGATGTGGAGGTAGACTTTTCTCAACCTCCAACTTATGACTTGAGTGATGAGGAATAAATTGAAGACTTTGATCAAGACGTAGTTGCAGTTGAAGAGGTTTGTCAGGAAATGGAAGAATTCACAGAGGAGCACAAGGAAGTGGAGCTTGAAGAACCACTGGAAACACCTCTTCCACAACTATTACCACCTAATACAAACTTCAAGGGGGTAAAATCCTTAGCCTTCATCTTTACTTTCCCACTTGAATATGGCTTGCTTGAAACAGATGGCCAGCTTAGAGCTCTTTGCGGCTTTAAGAGTAAGAGAGAGATGGTTAGTAATAGAAGTTGGTATCCACAATTAAATACGGTTCCATGCTCCAATTGGATGTGCAAGGATTGGTATAGAGCTGGAGTTAAAGGGTTTCGAAAGATGTTTGGGTATCTCAGTGGAAATTCAGGTTGTGTACTGCCCTGCTGGAAAGATGTAGATCAAGACAAAGATGGGTACAAAAGCAAGGTTTGGGATCCTGGGATTCATTCTGATAATCAACACCCCTGGAGCCTGAAAACCTGCTTTAACTTGCTCGAAGGCTTTACGTGCGTAGTTTGGGACCCCGGAAGTTATTGGAATTGCAAACGTTGGTGGAGATTTCTGGATGAGTTCAAGCACAAGCCACCATAACAAGGAGTTCAACAAATGTCCAACTTAAGGACTTTAACTAAAAGTGCTAGGTGCGAGACAACCCACCATGGTATGATCATTCCTTTTCAATTTTAATTTTATTTTGTTTTGTTTGTTTTTAGTTTTATTTTATTTTATTTTTCATGGCATCATTCATAACATCCACATAAGTATATGCATTTTGCATTTTGCGTTTTCTATTAAAAAAACATACCACGCGTGCGCATGGGCCACGCGTGGGCATCGATTTCAAATCGACGTCGCCATCCAACGCCCAGAAAGTTGGGCTGAAATCGTGCGGCTGGTATGTGTTAGGCATAATTTGGGCCACGCGTATGCGTCAACGATGTGTACGCGTCATTTTCACTTACATAAACCACGCGTGGGTGTGGCGATGCTTACGCGTCGCGTGAAAATTTTTGCCCCCTCAATTGAAACAGAGAGTTGTGCCAAAACGACGCTGGATTTGTGCGTTTAGCACAATTCTAGTCGACGCATATGCGTCATTTTCATTATCCCTCATTCACGCGTTCGCGTCAATGATGCTTTCGCGTCATTGCACTTCTGCCCCATCCACGCTCTCGCGTGACCGATGCGTCTGCGTGGATTTGAAATCACTTACCCCCCCAATGCGGAAACCCTAACCCCAGCGTCACCTTTTTCCCCCTCCTACCCAAACGTTCCACCTCCATCCCTCTCTTCTCCCTCCAACCTCCCACTGCCACCGCCGCCCAGCCCACCGCACCACCACCATCGACAACCCCTCACTGCACCGCCACCATCAACGACCACGCCGCCACCATTACCCCCTCCCTCCTTTTCTTCTCTCCCTTCTCTTCCTTTTCTCAACCCTGCCCCGTCACCCATCCAAAGGTCCGCCACCACCGCACCACCACCAGAACCGGCCGCACCCCCTTGTGCCGCTGCAGCACCGCCGTGCCACCCACCAGCGCCACCACAGCACCACCCTCTCTCTTCTTTCAATTTCTTTCACTGCGCACACCAGGTTCCATTGCACTCTGATTTCTTTCCCGTTCCAGTTTGTTAGTTTGCATATTTTTCAATTCTGTTCAAATTAGGATAGTTAGATATGCATGTTCGTAGTGGATTTTAGGTGGTTAGGTAGCTAGGATGTGGTTAGTGGATTTAGGTCTGATAATTGTGCCCTTCTTGCTGCTTGCTTTATCTGTTTTGCAATTCTAAAATTGCTGTGCTGTTGATGTTGCTATTCACTGCTGTTCCATTCCTGTTCGATACTATTTTGTTTCATCGGATCTTAATTGAGTGTTGCCAATGCCTATATAACTGCACATACATTAGCATTCTTGTTGACATTTGCTTTATCCTCATTAATACAGTAAGCCGAATACATTGCATCCCTATCCTATATTCTTGCTTGCTTTCTGAATTTTCTAAAGCCAGGTGGTGTGCGAAATCGTGATCGTTTCTTCCTTTGTAACGGTGCTAAAAACTCAATACGCACGTTCATATTCTTAATTCTGTTTCACAACTTCGTACAGCTAACAAGCAAGTGCACTGGGTCGTCCAAGTAATAAACCTTACGTGACTAAGGGTCGATCCCACGGAGATTGTCGGCTTGAAGCAAGCTATGGTCACCTTGTAAATCTCAGTCAGGCAGATTCAACTGATTTTATAAATTAATAAGTAAAAGATAAATAAAATATAAAATAGGATAGTGGTACTTATGTAATTCATTAGTGAGAATTTCAGATAAGCGTATAGAGATGCTTTCGTCCCTCTGAACCTCTGCTTTCCTGCTGTCTTCATCCAATCCTTCCTACTCCTTTCCATGGCAAGCTGTATGTTAGGCATCACCGTTGTTAATGGCCACCTGTCCTCTCATTGAAAATGGTCCAATGCGCTGTCACTGCATGGCTAATCATCTGTCGGTTCTCGATCATACTGGAATAGGATCTATTGATCCTTTTGGGTCTGTCACTACGCCCAGCACTCGCGAGTTTGAAGCTCGTCACAGTCATTCAATCCCTGAATCCTACTCGGAATACCACAGACAAGGTTTAGACTTTTCGGATTCTCAAGAATGGCCGTCCATGGGTTCTAACATATACCACGAAGACACTAATAACTCGGACTTGGTCCCCTGTATTAGATATCCAAGAGATATCCATTCAATCTAAGGTAGAACGGAAGTCGTTGTCAGGCACGCGTTCATAAGTTGAGAATGATGATGACTGTCACGATCATCACATCCATCATATTGAAGTGCGAATGAATATCTTAGAAGCGGAATAAGTTGAATTGAATAGAAAAACAGTAGTACTTTGCATTAATCTTTGAGGAACAGCAGAGCTCCACACCTTAATCTATGGTGTGTAAAAACTCTACCGTTGAAAATACACAAGTGATAAATGTTCAGGCATGGCCGAATGGCCAGCCCTCACAAAAGTCTAAGATAGTATAAAACTGATCAAAGATGATCCAAGGATAATCCAAAGATATAAACATAATAGTAAAAAGTCCTATTTATACTAAACTAGTTACTAGAGTTTGCAGAATTGAGTAAATGATGCAGAAATCCACTTCTGGGGCCCACTTGGTGTGTGCTTGGGCTGAACATTGAGCTTTCCACATGTAGAGGCTTCTCTTGGAGTTGAACGCCAGTTTGTAGCCTGTTTCTGGTGTTGAACTCCACTTTGCAACCTGTTTCTGGCGTTTGACTCCAGAATGCAGCATGGAACTGGCTCTGAACGCCTGTTTAAATCGTCTATCCTTTTTCAAAGTATGGACTATTATATATTGCTGGAAAGCCCTAGATGTCTACCTTCCAACGCAATTGAGAGCGCGCCATTTGGAGTTCTGTAGCTCCAGAAAATCCATTCCGAGTGCAGAGAGGTCAGAATCCAACAGCATCAGCAGTCCTTTTTCAGCTTGAATCAGATTTTTCTCAAGTCCCTCAATTTCAGCTAGAAATTACCTGAAATCACAGAAAAACACACGAACTCATAATAAAGTCCAGAAATATGAATTTTAATTAAAAACTAATAAAAATATACTAAAAACTAACTCAATCATACTGAAAACTATGTAAAAATAATGCCAAAAAGCGTATAAATTATCCGCTCATCATAACACCAAACTTAAATTGTTGCTTGTCCCCAAGCAACTGAAAATCAAATAGGATAAAAAGAAGAGAATATACTATAAATTCCAAAATATCAATGAAACTTAGCTCCAATCAGATGAGCGGGACTTGTAGCTTTTTGCCTCTTGAATAGTTTTGGCATCTCACTTTATCCATTGAGGTTCAGAATGATTGGCATCTATAGGAACTCAGAGTTCAGATAGTGTTATTGATTCTCCTAGTTCAGTATGTTGATTCTTGAGCACAGCTACTTTATGAGTCTTGGCCGTGGCCCTAAGCACTTTGTTTTCCAGTATTACCACCGGATACATAAATGCCACAGACACATAACTGGGTGAACCTTTTCAGATTGGTACTCAGCTTTGCTAAAGTCCCCAATTAGAGGTGTCTAGGGTTCTTAAGCACACTCTGTTTTTTCTTTGGACCTTGACTTTAACCGCTCAGTCTCAAGTTTTCACTTGACACCTTCATGCCACAAGCACATGGCTAGGGACAGCTTGGTTTAGCCGCTTAAGCCAGGATTTTATTCCTTTAGGCCCTCCTATCCACTGATGCTCAAAGCCTTGGATCCTTTTTATTTACCCTTGCCTTTTGGTTTTAAGGGCTATTGGCTTTTTGCTCTTGCCTTTTGGTTTAAAGAGCTTTTGGCTTTTTCTGCTTGCTTTTTCTTTTTCTTTATCCTTTTTTTTCGCTATTTTTTTTCCGCAAGCTTTCTGTATTCACTGCTTTTTCTTGCTTCAAGAATCATTTTTATGATTTTTTACATTATCAAATAACATTTCTCCTTTTTCCTTATTCTTCAAGAGCCAACGTATTTAACATTCATTAAACATCAACTTCAAAAGACATATGCACTGTTCAAGCATTCATTCAGAAAACAAAAAGTATTGTCACCACATCAAAATAATTAAACTAGTTTCAAGGATGAATTCGAAGCCATGTATTTCATGTTCTTTTGTAATTAAAACAATTTTCATTTAAGAGAGGTGATGGATTCATATTCATAACTTTAAGGCATAGACACTTAGACACTAGTGATCATATAGTAAAGACACAAACATAAATAAAACATAAAGCTCAAAAATCGAAAAACAGGAAAATAAATAAACAAGGAGATTAAGGAATGAGTCCACCTTAGTGAGGGTGGCGTCTTCCTCTTCTTGAAGAACCAATGGTGCTCTTGAGCTCCTCTATGTCTCTTCCTTGTCTTTCTTGCTCCTCCCTCATAGCTCTTTGATCTTCTCTAATTTCATGGAGGATGATGGAGTGCTCATGGTGCTCCACCCTTAGTTGTCCCATATTGGAACTTAATTCTCCTAGGGAAGTGTTGATTTGTTCTCAATAATTCTGTGGAGGAAAGTGCATCCCCTGAGGCATCTCAGGAATTTCATGGTGAGGAATTTCCTCATGCTCATGTTGAGGTCCATGATCTCTTGTTTGCTCCATCCTTTTTCTAGTGATGGCCTTATCCTCTTCAATGAGGATATCTCCCTCTATGTCAATTCCAAATGAATTGCAGAGGTGGCATATGAGGTGAGAAAAGGCTATCCTTGCCCAAATGGAGGACTTGTCAGCTACCTTGTAAAGTTCTTGAGGTATAATCTCATGAACTTCTACCTCCTCTCCAATCATGATACTATGGATCATGATGGCTCGGTCTATAGTAACTTCAGACCGGTTCCTAGTAGGAATGATTGAGCGTTGAATGAAGTCTAGCCATCTTCTAGCCACTAGTTTGAGGTCATGCCTTCTTAGTTGAACCGGCTTGCCTCTTGAGTCAATTTTCCATTGAGCTCCTTCCTCACATATGTTTATGAGGACTTGGTCCAACCTTTGATCAAAGTTAACCCTTCTTGTGTAGGGGCGTGTGTTTTCTTTCATCATTGGCAAGTTGAACGCCAGCCTTATATTTTCCGTACTGAAATCTAAGTATTTTTCCCGAACCATAGTAAGCCAATGCTTTGGATTTGGGTTCACACTTTGATCATGGTTCCTTGTGATCCATGCGTTTGCATAGAACTCTTGAACCATTAGGATCCCGACTTGTTGAATGGGGTTGGTGAGAACTTCCCAACCTCTTCTTTGAATCTCAAGTTGGATCTCCGGATACTCATTCTTTTTGAGTTTGAAAGGAACCTCAGGGATCACTTTTTTCTTGGCCACAACTTCATAGAAGTGGTCTTGATGGACCTTAGAGATGAATCTCTCCATCTCCCATGACTCAGAGGTGGAAGCAATTGCCTTCTCTTTCCTCTTTCTAGAGGTTTCTCTGGCCTTAGGTGCCATGAATGGTTATGGAAAAATAAAAAGCTATGCTTTTACCACACCAAACTTAAAATGGTTGCTCGTCCCCGAGCAAAAGAAGAAAGAAGGAAGTAGAAGAAGAAGAAAAATGGAGAAGAGGGAGAGAGAGATGGTTTCGGCCAAGGGGAAGAAGAGAGGGTTTTGTTGTGTGAAAATGAAGAGGGAATGAGGGTTTTATATAGGAGTGGGGAGGGGTTTAGGGTTTGGCCATTTAGGGTTGGGGTTGGGAGGGAAATTATTTTGAATTTAAAGGTAGGTGGGGTTTTGGGGAAGAGATGATGGATGTGATTGGTGAAGAGGTGATGGGGAAGAGTGATTGAGTTGATTGGTGAGGGGTATTTGGGGAAGAGAGTTATGAAAAGGTGTGAAGAGAAGAGAAGAAGTAGGTGGGGATCCTGTGGGGTCCACAGATCCTGAGGTGTTTAAGGATTTCTCATCCCTGCACCTTTTAGACGTGTAAAACGCCCTATATATGCAATCCTGGCGTTTAACGCCAGACTGCAGCATGTTTCTGGCGTTAAACGCCGCTTCCTTGCTTGTTTTGGGCGTTCAACGCCAGTCTATAGCATGTTTCTGGCGTTGAACGCCAGTATGGTGCATGTTTCTGGCGTTAAACGCCAGTCTGATGCTTGTTTCTGGCGTTTAATGCCAGCTTTCCTCTGGGTGCAATCCTGGCATTTAAACGCCATGCTGCTGCTTGTTTCTGGCATTTAATGCCAGTTTCATGCTCTGTTCTGGCGTTACTGACGTTTAAACGCCAGCCAGATGCTCCTTACTGGCGTTTAAACGCCAGTAAGCCCTTCCTCCAGGGTGTGCTATTTTCAATGCTGTTTTTCATTCTGTTTTCGATTTTTCAGTAGTTTTTGTGACTCCACAAGATCATCAACCTAATAAAACATGAAATAACAAAGATAAAATAAAATAAAAATGATTAAATAACATTGGGTTGCCTCCCAACAAGCGCTTCTTTAATGTCAATAGCTTGACAGTAAGCTCTCATGGAGCCTCACAGATAATCAGAGCAAGGTTGGGACCTTCCAACACCAAACTTAGAGTTTGACTGTGGGGACTTTGGTTGACTCTGCAGTGAAAGAAGCTTTTCATGCTTCCTCTCCATGGTTACAGAAGGAGATCCTTGAGTTTTAAACACAAGGGATTCCTCATTCAGTTGAAAGATCAATTCTCTTCTGTCCACATCAATCACAGCTCTTGCTGTGGCTAGGAAGGGTCTTCCAAGAATGATGGATTTATCCTCATCCTTCCCAGTATCCAGGATTATGAAATCAGCAGGGATGTAAAGGCCTTCAACCTTTACTAACACGTCCTCTACTTGACCATAAGCCTGTTTTCTTGAGTTGTCTGCCATCTCTAATGAGATTCTGGCAGCTTGCACCTTAAAGATTCCCAGTTTCTCCATTACAGAGAGGGGCATGAGGTTTATCCCTGACCCAAGGTCACACAGAGCATTCTCAAAGGTCATGGTGCCTATGGTGCAAGGTATTAAGAACTTCCCAGGATCCTGTTTCTTCTGAGGCAATTTCAGTTGATTCAGATCACTCAGTTCAATGGTGAGCAAGGGAGGTTCATCTTCCCAAGTCTCATTGCCAAATAATTTGGCATTCAGCTTCATGATTGCACCAAGGTACTTGGCAACTTGCTCTTCAGTAACATCTTCATTCTCTTCAGAAGAAGAATACTCATCAGAGCTCATGAATGGCATAAGGAGGTTTAATGGAATCTCTATGGTCTCCAGATGAGCCTCAGAGTCCCTTGGTTCCTCAGAGGGAAACTCCTTATTGATCTCTGGACGTCCCAGGAGGTCTTCCTCACTGGAGTTCACGTCCTCTCCCTCCCTTGTAGGTTCGGCCATGATGATCAATTCAATGGCCTTGCACTCTCCTTTTGGATTTTCTTCTGTATTGCTTGGGAGAGTACTAGGAGGGGTTTCAGTGATTCTTTTACTCAGCTGGCCCACTTGTGCTTCCAAATTTTTAATGGAAGACCTTGTTTCATTCATGAAACTTAGAATGGCCTTAGATAGATCAGAGACTATGTTTGCCAAGCTAGATGGGGTCTACTCAGAACTCTCTGTCTTTTGCTGAGTGGATGATGGAAAAGGCTTGCTATTATTAAACCTGTTTCTTCCACCATTATTAAAGCCTTGTTGAGGCTTTTGTTGATCCTTCCATGAGAGATTTGGGTGATTTCTCCATGAGGGATTAATGGTGTTTCCATAGGGTTCACCCATATAATTCACCTCTGCTATTGCAGGATTCTCAGGATCATAAGCTTCTTCTTCAGAAGATGCCTCTTGAGTACTGTTGGATGCATCTTGCATTCCATTCAGACTCTGAGAAATCATATTGACTTGCTGAGTCAATATTTTGTTCTGAGCCAATATGGCATTCAGAGTATCAATTTCAAGAACTCCCTTTTTCTGAAGCGTTCCATTACTTACAGGATTCCTCTCAGAAGTGTACATGAACGGGTTATTAGCAACCATGTCAATGAGTTCTTGAGCTTCTGCAGGCATTTTCTTTAGGTGAATGGATCCATCTGCAGAATGGTCCAATGACATCTTTGATAGTTCAGATAGACCATCATAGAATATATCCAGAATGGTCCATTCTGAAAGCATGTCAGAAGGACACTTTTTGGTCAGTTGCTTATATCTCTCCCAAGCTTCATAGGGGGATTCACCTTCTTTCTGTCTGAAGGTTTGAATATCCACTCTAAGCTTACTAAGCTTTTGAGGAGGAAAGAGCTTGGCTAAGAAAGCCGTGACCAGCTTATCCCAAGAGTTCAGGCTATCTTTAGGTTGAGAGTCCAACCATACTCTAGCTCTGTCTCTTACAGCAAACGAGAAAAGTATATGCCTGTAGACCTCGGGATCAACCCCATTGGTCTTAACCGTATCACAGATTTGCAAGAATTCAGTCAAGAACTGAAAAAGATCTTCAGATGGAAGTCCATAAAACTTGTAGTTCTGTTGCATCAGAGAAACTAATTGAGATTTAAGCTCAAAATTGTTTGCTCCAATGGCAGGGATTGAGATGCTTCTTCCATGTAAATTGGAATTAGGTGCAGTGAAGTCACCAAGCATCCTCCTTGCATTGTTATTATTTTCGGCCATATCTTCTTCTTTTTCGAAAATTTTTGTCAGATTTTCTCCAGAGAGTTGTGCTTTAGCTTCCCTTAGCTTCCTTTCAAAGTCCTTTCAGGTTCAGGATCAGCTTCAACAAGAATGTTCTTATCTTTGTTCCTGCTCATATGAAAAAGAAGAAGAAAGCAGAAAAGAAAATATGGAATCCTCTATGTCACAGTATAGAGATTCCTTTATGTGAGTAGAAGAAAGTAAGAATAGAAGAAGGAAAAGATGAGAATCCAAACACAGGGGTGAGGATAGAAGTGTTAATGGATGAATAAATAAATAGAAGGAGATTAGAGATGAGAGAAGAATTCGAAAATTTAACAAAATAAAATAAAAATATTTTAAATTTAAATTTAAAATTCAAAAATTAAAATTGAAATTAAATTAAATTAAAATTAAAACAATTAGTTAATCAAAACGAAATTTTAAAAAAGAGGGAAGGGATTTTCGAAAATTAAATGTAGAGAGTTAGTTGGGCAGTTTTGAAAAAGATATGATTGAAACAAAAAGATATGATTGATTAAAAGAGATTTGAAATTTGTTTTTGAAAAAGATATGATTGAAATTGAAAAAGATATGATTGAAACAAAAAGATAAGATTGATTGAAAAGGATTTGAAAATCAATTTTAAAAAGATAAGAGGTAGAAGAAGAAGTAGAAGAAGAAGAAGAGAATGGAGGAGATGGAGGGAGAAGTGGTTTCGGCCAAGTGGAAGAAGAGAGGGTTGTGTTGTGTGAAAATGAAGAATGAATGAGGGGTTTATATAAGAGTGGGGAGGGGTTAGGGTTCGGCCATTTAGGGTTGGGTTTGGGAGGGAAATTGGGGTTTTTTGGGGAAGAGAGGATGGATGTGAGTGGTGAAGAGGTGATGGGAAAGAGTGATTGAGTTGATTGGTGAGGGGTATTTAGGGAAGAGACTTATGAAAAGGTGTGAAAAGGAGAGAAGAAGTAGGTGGGGATCCAGTGGGGTCCACAGATCCTGAGGGAATTCTGTGGGGTCCACAGATCCTGAGGTGTTTGAGGATTTCTCATCCCTTCACCTTTGAGGCGTGTAAAACGCCCTATATATGCAATCCAGGCGTTTAACGCCAGACTGCAGTATGTTTCTGGCGTTAAATGCCACTTCCATGCTTGTTTTGAGCGTTCAACGCCAGTCTGCAGCATGTTTCTGGCGTTGAACGCCAGTATGGTGCATGTTTCTGGCGTTAAACGCCAGTCTGATGCTTGTTTCTGGCGTTTAACGCCAGCTTTCCTCTGGGTGCAATCTTGGCGTTTAAACGCCAGACTGCTGCTTATTTCTGGCGTTTAACGCCAGTTTCATGCTCTGTTCTGGCGTTAAACGCCAGCCAGATGCTCCTTACTGGCGTTTAAATGCCAGTAAGCCCTTCCTCCAGGGTGTTCTATTTTCAATGCTGTTTTTCATTCTGTTTTTGATTTTTTCAGTAGTTTTTGTGACTCCATATGATCATCAACCTAATAAAAAATGAAATAACAAAGAGAAAATAAAATAAAAATGATTAAATAACATTGGGTTGCCTCCCAACAAGCTTTTCTTTAATGTCAATAGCTTGACAGTGGGCTCTCATGGAGCCACACAGGTGATCAGGTCAATTTTATAGACTCCCAACACCAAACTTAGAGTTTGGATATGGGAGTTCAACACCAAACTTAGAGTTTGGTTGAGGCCTCCCAACACCAAACTTAGAGTTTGATTGTGGGGGCTTTGGTTGACTCTGCACTGAGAGAAGTTTTTCATGCTTCCTCTCCATGGTTACAGAAGGAGATCTTTGAGTTTTAAACACAAGGGATTCCTCATTCAGTTGAAGGATCAATTCTCCTCTGTCCACATCAATCACAGCTCTTGCTGTGGCTAGGAAGGGTCTTCCAAGAATGATGGATTTATCCTCATCCTTCCCAGTATCCAGGATTATGAAATCAGCAGGGATGTAAAGGCCTTCAACCTTTACTAACACGTCCTCTACTTGACCATAAGCCTGTTTTCTTGAGTTGTCTGCCATCTCTAATGAGATTCTAGCAGCTTGCACCTCAAAGATTCCCAGTTTCTCTATTACAGAGAGGGGCATGAGGTTTATCCCTGACCCAAGGTCACACAGAGCATTCTCAAAGGTCATGGTGCCTATGGTGCAAGGTATTAAGAACTTTCCAGGATCCTGTTTCTTCTGAGGCAATTTCAGTTGATTCAGATCACTCAGTTCAATGGTGAGCAAGGGAGGTTCATCTTCCCAAGTCTCATTACCAAATAATTTGGCATTCAGCTTCATGATTGCACCAAGGTACTTGGCAACTTGCTCTTCAGTAACATCTTCATTCTCTTCAGAAGAATACTCATCAGAGCTCATGAATGGCATAAGGAGGTTTAATGGAATCTCTATGGTCTCCAGATGAGCCTCAGAGTCCCTTGGTTCCTCAAAGGGAAACTCCTTATTGATCTCTGGACGTCCCAGGAGGTCTTCCTCACTGGGATTCACGTCCTCTCCCTCCCTTGTAGGTTCGGCCATGATGATCAATTCAATGGCCTTGCATGCTCCTTTTGGGTTTTCTTCTGTATTGCTTGGGAAAGTACTAGGAGGGATTTCAGTGATCCTTTTACTTAGCTGGCCCACTTGTGCTTCCAAATTTCTAATGGAGGACCTTGTTTCATTCATGAAACTTAGAGTGGCCTTAGATAGATCAGAGACTATATTTGCCAAGCTAGATGAATTCTGCTCAGAACTCTCTGTCTTTTGCTGAGTGGATGATGGAAAAGGCTTGCTATTGCTAAGCCTGTTTCTTCCACCATTATTAAAGCCTTGTTGAGGCTTTTTTTTATCCTTTCATGAGAGATTTGGGTGATTTCTCCATGAGAGATTATAGGTGTTTCCATAGGGTTCACCCATGTAATTCACCTCTGCTATTGCAGGGTTCTCAAGATCATAAGCTTCTTCCTCAGAAGATGCCTCTTGAGTACTGTTGGATGCAGCTTGCATTCCATTCAGACTCTGAGAAATCATATTGACTTGCTGAGTCAATATTTTGTTCTGAGCCAATATGGCATTCAGAGTATCAATTTCAAGAACTCCCTTCTTCTGAGGCGTCCCATTACTCACAGGATTCCTCTCAGAAGTGTACATGAACTGGTTATTAGCAACTATGTCAATGAGTTCTTGAGCTTCTGCAGGCATTTTTTTTAGGTGAATGGATCCACCTGCAGAAGTATCCAATGACATCTTAGCTAATTCAGACAGACCATCATAGAATTTATCCAGAATAGTCTATTCTGAAAGCATGTCAGAAGGATACTTTTTGGTCAGTTGCTTATATCTCTCCCAAGCTTCATAGAGGGATTCACCTTCTTTCTGTCTGAAGGTTTGAACATCCATTCTAAGCTTACTCAGCTTTTGAGGAGGAAAGAACTTGGCTAAGAAAGCCGTGACCACCTTATCCCAAGAGTTCAGGATATCTTTGGGTTGAGAGTCCAACTACACTCTAGCTCTGTCTCTTACAGCAAACGGGAAAAGTATAAGCATGTAGACCTCGGGATCAACCCCATTGGTCTTAACAATGTCACATATATACAAGAATTCAGTTAAGAACTGAAAAGGATCTTCAGATGGAAGTCCATGAAACTTGCAGTTCTGCTGCGTCAGAGAAACTAATTGAGGTTTCAGCTCAAAATTGTTTGCTCCAATGGCAGGAATGGAGATGCTTCTTCCATGTAAATTGGAATTAGGTGCAGTAAAGTCACCAAGCATCCTCCTTGCATTATTATTATTTTCGGCTACCATCTCCTCTTCCTGTTCGAAAATTCCTGTAAGGTTGTCTCTGGATTGTTGTATTTTAGCTTCTCTTAGTTTTCTTTTCAGAGTCCTTTCAGGTTCAGAATCTGCTTCAACAAGAATGTTCTTGTCCATGCTCCTGCTCATATGAAAAAGAAGAAAACAGAAAATAATAGGGATCCTCTTTGCCTCAGTAGAGAGAGGTTCCTTTGTGTGAGTAGAAGAAGAAAAGAATGTCATGTAAGGAAGAGAAGAGGGAAAACTCGAACACAGAGAGGGAGGTGGTGTTCGAATTTTTGGATGGAAGAGAAGTGTTAGTAGATGAATAAATAAATAGAAGGAGATGAGAGAGAGAATTTAGAAATTTAATTAAAATAAAAATTAAAATTGAAAGTTAGATTTCGAAAATTAAAGTTGAAATTAAATTAAAATTAAAACAATTAGTTAATTAAAAAGGAATTTTGAAAAAGGAGAGAGGGAATTTTCGAAAATAAGAGAGGGAGGATTAGTTAGGTAGTTTTGAAAAAGATATGATTGAAACAAAAAGATAAGATTTGAAAATCAATTTTAAAAAGATAAGAAGTTAGAAAAGATTTTGAAATTGAATTTGAAAAAGATATGATTGAAAGAATTTTTAAATTGAAAATTTGATTTGATTCATAAGAAACAATTAAATTTAAAAATTTTTGACTAAATCAAATCATATTTTCGAAAATTTTGAGTAAAATAAGGAAAAGATATTTTTTTATTTTTGAATTTTTAATGAAGAAAGAGAAAAACATGAAAAAGACTCATAACATAAAAATTATGAATCAAAACACACAATGTATGCAAGAACACTATGAATGTCAAGATGAACACCAAGAACACTTTGAAGATCAAGATGAACATTAAGACTTATTTTTGAAAATTTTTAATGAAAGAAAAACATGCAAGACACCAAACTTAGAAATCTTTAATGCTTAGACACTATGAATGCAAAGATGTACATGAAAAACAACAAAAGACACAAAATAAGAAAACATCAAGATCAAACAAGAAGACTTACCAAGAACAACTTGAAGATCATGAAGAACACTATGAATGCATGAATTTTCGAAAAATGCATAAATTTTTAGAAAAAATGCAATTGACACCAAACTTAAAAATTGACTCAAGACTCAAACAAGAAACACAAAATATTTTTGATTTTTATGATTTTATTAATGTTTTTTTTGGATTTTTGTATATATATATATATATATATATATATATTTTTTTTTTCGAAAACATATAGGAAAAAGGAAGTAATAAATTCAAAGTCCTCAATCAAAATTCCAGGAATCATACCAGGTTAGTCTAAAGCTTGATGGCCAGCCAAACTTCAGCATACCATTTTGAAACTTTAGAATTCATTCTTAAAAATTTTAAAATAATTTTCGAAAACAAAGGGAAAAAAATTTTTTTTTGAAAGATTTTTCGAAAATTAAATTGAATAAAATGCTTAAACATAAAATAAAATTACCTAATCTGAGCAACAAGATGAACCGTCAGTTGTCCAAACTCGAACAATCCCTGGCAACGGCGCCAAAAACTTAGTGTGCGAAATCGTGATCATTCCATTCCTTGGTAACGGCGCTAAAAACTCAATACGCACGCTCATGATCTTATATCTGTTTCACAACTTCGTACAACTAACCAGCAAGTGCACTGGGTTGTCCAAGTAATAAATCTTACGTGAGTAAGGGTCGATCCCATGGAGATTGTCGGCTTGAAGCAAGATATGGTCACCTTGTAAATCTCAGTCAGGCGGATTAAATTGTATTAAGAAATTATAGTGGATGAAAATAAATAAAAATAAAATAGGATAGTTGTACTTATGTAATTAATTGGTGGGAATTTCAGATAAGCGTATAGAGATGCTTTCGTTCCTCTGATCCCTGCTTTCCTGCTGTCTTCATCCAATCAATCCTACTTCTTTCCATGGTAAGCTTTATGTAGGGCATCACCGTTGTCAATGGCTACATACCATCCTCCTGTGAAAATGGTCCAATGCGCTGTCACTGCATGGCTAATCATCTGTCGGTTCTCGATCATACTGGAATAGGATTTACTATCCTTTTGCGTCTGTCACTATGCCCAACACTCGTGAGTTTGAAGCTCGTCACAGCCATCCCTTCCCAGATCCTACTCGGAATACCACAGACAAGGTTTAGACTTTCCGGATCTCAGGAATGGCCATCCATGGGTTCTAACTTATACCACGAAGACACTAATAACTCAGACTCGGTTCCCTGTATTAGATATCCAAGAGATATCCATTCAATCGAAGGTAGAACGGAAGTGATTGTCAGGCACGCGTTCATAGGGGAATGATGATGACTTTGTCACGATCATCACATTCATGTTGAAGTGCGAATGAATATCTTAGAAGCGGAATAAGTTGAATTGAATAGAAAACAGTAGTACTTTGCATTAATCTTTGAGGAACAGCAGAGCTCCACACCTTAATCTATGGTGTGTAGAAACTCTACCGTTGAAAATACATAAGTGATAAGGTCCAGGCATGGCCGAATGGCCAGCCCCCAAACGTGATCTAAAGATGAAACTAAAGATGTAAATACAATAGTAAAAAGTCCTATTTATACTAAACTAGTTACTAAGGTTTACAGAAATGAGTAAATGATGCAGAAATCCACTTCCGGGGCCCACTTGGCGTGTGCTTGGGCTGAGCTTGAAGTTTACACGTGGAGAGGTCATTCTTGGAGTTGAACGCCAGTTTGCGTCATTTAAACTCAGGAAAAGTATGGACTATTATATATTGCTGGAAAGCCCTGGATGTCTACGTTCTAACACAATTGGAAGCGTGCCATTTGGAGTTCTGTAGCTCCAGAAAATCTACTTTGAGTGCAGAGAGGTCAGAATCCAACAGCATCTGCAGTCCTTCTTCAACCTCTGAATCTGATTTTTGCTCAGGTCCCTCTATTTCAGCCAGAAAATACCTGAAATCATAGAAAAACACACAAACTCATAGTAAAGTCCAGAAATGTGAATTTTAATTAAAAATTAATAAAAATATACTAAAAACTAACTAAATCATACTGAAAACTATGTAAAAATAATGCCAAAAATCGTATAAATTATCCGCTCATCAGCTTCTCATGACTCTTCTCTTGCAGTGTAGTTCTGGATCTCAAAGTAATGGCATTGATTCCACCCTTTAGGTTAGGCAAGGGTTGAGAAGGAAATGCACTAGAGCTTGAAGGTTGATTGTTGGGGGTAGTTAATGATTCCATCAGGGAGATGAGAGCTTGTATGGTGGAGCTAAGACCATTAATGGAAGAGTTAATTGTATTATGAATGTCTTGTTGTCCTTGCGCAATAGAGTGAAGCATATCATCATTGGAAGAGGAAGGGGGGTAGGTAATTTGAGGGGCCTGCTGTTGGTTATTCTGAGGCACATGGGACTGCCTTTGGTGAGGTGCTTGGTAAGGCTGGTTTTGGTTTTGCTGTTTGTTGTTGTTGTTCCACCTCTGATTTCCACCATTGTCTCTGCCTCCTCTGTTGTAGTTGTCCCTCCATCCTTGGTTGGAATTATCTCTCCACCCCTAGTTGGAATTGTCTCTCCAGCCTTGGTTGGAGTTGTCTTGCCAACCTTGATTGTAGTTCCCACCTTGGTTATAATTGCCGCCTTGTTGATAATATCCTTGATTCGAGCGGTCGTAGAAATTATGGGTAGTTGCCAAGGTGTTGTCTTTTTGTTGGAGTTGCAGAAACTCATCCGTGTAATGAGTATAGCAGGCACATATTCTGCACACTCTCTGAGGAACCAACTGTTGACACTGTTGTTGTGGGAGAGGCTGAGGTTGTTGTTGATTCAGCTGCAGCTGCTTCAGTATGTTGGTCATCTCTCCCAGAGTCTGTGTGAGAGCAGCAGTCTCACTACTAGAGGAAACCTCCGCAATAGCCTTGGGATGGTTGTCCCTGTACCTGACATTCCGGGTAGACTCAACTAGATCGGTGATCAGTTGCCACGCTTCTGTCACCGTCTTGTACTTCTTCAGAGAGCCATTACTCGCAGCATCTAATGTAGTCTTGTATTGAGGCTTCATGCCTTGTGTGAAATACTAACCAGCACCAACTGGTCAATCTTATGGTGGGGACATGAGTCTAGGAGATTCCTGAAGCGTTCCCAATACTCATAAAGAGTCTTTGATTCGCCTTGAATAATGCAGGAAATTTCTTTCCTCAGTCTGTCTGTAACTTCAGCTGGAAAGTATTTTTCCAGGAATTCCCTTCTGAGCAGATACCAATTAGTAACAACTTCTTCAAGTCGAGTGTAGAACCACTTCCTTGCCTTTCCCTCAAGAGAAAACGGAAGGCATATAGCCAAATAGTAGTCTCATTTGCACCATGACACCTAGCAGTTGAGCAGGCTGTCTGAAAATTTCTGAGGTGCTTGATAGGCTCTTGAGCAGATAAGCCATGAAACTTGGGTATTAGGTTGATTAGCGCAGTCTTCAGTTCAAAATCTGCAGACAGATTTGGATGACGCGCTTAATACGACTGCAGTGTAAAGTCTGGAGCTTCTGCTTCTTGGAGAGTAATCCTTATGGGCTCCGCCATATTACCTACGCGTAAATCAACAGAATCAGTAGAAGAGGAGCTTGTTTCTTCCTCAAATGGTGCTTCAGATTTGCTCTCAGATAAGACTCGTGAATTGGTAGTAACCACTTCTGGAGCGGTTAGCTCGGCAAGGTCACATCGAAAAGTACATTAGCGGCCACATACAACGATGCACATCCCACTCTGGTGACCAAAGCTCGCAACACAACATGGCCGAGATAAAGATCGACCGAACACCAATCCCCCCGACCAACCAAGACATATTATTAACTGTATTTCTGGAGGTTTTGCAGGTGGAGGAGCCACAAGCTCGGCAAGAAAGCGATCTTACCGAGCTATGCTTTCCGTAGAAGTCGATCAAAATCAATAGCATGCACCTCCACACTCTCCTCAGATAACATTCTAGACATCCGACCATAACACCAATGTAACAAATCTAGACGACCCGGTCGTGATTTCCCTGCATCTCAAACACCTCCTAGTCAATAAGGTTTTACTGGACCCCAGGAGCAGTGTCGATGTCCTCTTTTACTCCACATTCCAGAAGATAAAACTGAGCAGTAACACCCTTCAACCTTCCACTAGAGACCTGGTTGGTTTCTCAGGTGAGAGAGTCTCGGTTATGGGCTCTGTGTGGTTACAAACCACACTCGGTGAGGCTTCCCTATCAAAAACTTCAGATATTCAATATCTAGTTGTTGACTGTTTTAGTCCTTACAATTTGATACTTGGCCGACCTTTCTTAAATAGGTTCGGGGCCATTTCTATAATTCATCTCTGTGTTAAGTTTCCTTTACAGGATAGCACAATTGCAACTATTCACAGTGATGCCCGAGAAGCCAGAGAATGCTACAACAACAGTTTTAAAAGACCTAAACAAAACATACACGCTCATGTGCATAACATCGGCACCAAGACGACCTACCAGCCCTAGCCGACCTTGATCCCAGGGCAAGGACCCTCGAACGACCAATCCCGACAAAAGATTTGGATAAAATTTATTTTGCAGAAAGCTCGGACAAGTTTACTTACATCGGTTCCACATTAAACTCCGAAGAGAAGGCCTCATACCGAGCATTTTTACAACAAAATGCCGACCTGTACCCCAGCTGATATGCCAGGCACCGATCCATCCATCATATTCCACAGGCTGGCATTAGATCCGTCTGTCCGACCTATAGCACAGAAAAAGCGAAATCTCGGCCAGGACCGAAAATAAGCCTCTCTAGAAGAAACCAAGAAGCTCATCAACGCCGGCTTCATCCAGGAAATCAGATTCACAACATGGCTGGTGATGGGCAGAAAATAGCCGATTAAGAATTTGATATAGAAATAACGTTGCGAGTATAGTTCTTAACCGACGAAAAATCCGCTTATCAATTTAGAAAGAATTGTCACAAATTGAGAATAAATTTCTGGGAGTAGAATTCCCAGGTCGTCTTCCAACGAGTTGACAAAAGAGTGCAATTTATTGATCAGGAATTTTTCGAGAAATTTTAGAGTTGGAGAACAGAAAAATAAATGATTATAAATTAAAGTAATGAAAATTGACGATAGAATTTATATAATTAAAATAAAAGCCTTGACCAGATGAAGATTAATTGGAAGTTCTATCCTTGTTGGATTTTTCTCAAGTATAATAGTAAGAGGTTGTTGTTTTTACTTAGTTAACCTTTATCGAATAAAGGAAAGTCAAGTAATTGAGCTAACTCTGATTCACAAGTCCTAATCCTCTCCTATGGAAGGATTAGCGTTAGTGACTAGAGAGTTAGCCAACAACTTCTAATTAAAATTGACACTTGAGTATTCCAACTTAAGGGTCTCCTGTTAATCAACTCCCAAGTCAAGTTAGGAGTCTACTCCATTAACATGAATGCCATTTTCATAAACGATAAAAGGGGAAGCAAAGAAGACATGGAAATTCAAATAAAAATAATAACAAAAAATTAATTAAAGGTAAAAATAATTCTTTGCATTAATAAATTCCAAAACCATAGATATTCATATGTAATATCTGAACAGGGTTAATGGGTGATTAAAAGAGTAAGGAAATAAAGAAACAAACTAGAATGATAAAAACTTCAACGGAGGTAGTAACTCTTCTCAATATCCAAATCAAAAGCATAAAGCTAGAAATCTATGAATGTGAAGAACCCTAGAGGAGGTAGTATTTTCTCTCCAAGATTCAAAACTAAAAACTAAAAACTGTGTAAATGTGAATGTGTCTTGAGTCTCTGCTTGTCCCCGGGCTCTAGTCTGTGTTTTTGGGCCGAAAACTGGTTCCAAACTCAGCCCAAAATCGCCCCCAGCGTCTTCTAAGATTTTTGCACGTGGCGCACGTCACGCGTACACATCAGTCATGCGTACGCGTCAGGTACGCGCACGTGTCGCCATGCAAATTCGCTTTTCACGTGTACACGTCAAATACGCGTACGCATCACTGTGGAAAGCTCCAAGTCACGCGCATGCGTGAGCCATACATGCGCGTCGATCCTCGCTGGTTATCTCCTTTATTTCTTGTGCTCCTTCCATTTTTGCAAGCTTCCTCTCCATCCTCTAAGTCATTCCTGCCCTATACAGCCTGAAAATACTTAACGCACGGATCACGGCATCGAATGGTATAAAGGGGAATTAAAATACACAATTTAAAGGCTTAGGAAGCAAGTTTTCAACCATAGAAGAAAATTGGGAAGGAATTGTAAAATCATGCAAATTGTATGAATAAGGGTGCAAAGACATGATAAAAACCACTCAATTGAGCACAAGATAAACCATAAAATAGTGGTTTATCAATGTCCCCACACTTAAACATTATCATTTCCTCATGCTAAGCTCAAGGAGATCAAAAGAATAAATGGGGGAAAGCCAGACTCATGTTATACAATCTATGTATGTGAATGCAACTATATGCTAAGATATTTCTATCTACTTAGTTAAAAGTAAACAAGTTCTCCAAGACAAACATAAATCAGATTTCACTAATTCAAATCACACAAATAAAGACAAGTAAACTTGTAAGAAGGTAGCTCATGACAACAGGGAACATAGAATCAAGCATTGAACCCTCACTGGTAGTATATATGCACTCTAATCGCTCAAGTGTCTAGGGTTAATTCACTCTAATCTTCTCTAGTCATGCTTTCTAAAACCTTGTTCTTCATCTAACCAATCAACAAATATTTAGTATACCAATGCAAACATCATGAGGTCTTTTCAAGGTTGTAATGGAGCTAAGGTAAGGGTGAGGATATATGTATGGCCAAGTGAGCTATAATATGAATCTTTGACTAACCTAAGTTCTCACCTACACACACACAGACACTATATATAATTCTAAAATCATGCCTAGCTACCCATAATCTCACTTTTGTGTATTTCACATACTCATGTATCAAGTTTTCTTTAATTTCACCACATATGCATTGATCTTTTATTAAACTTAGCATTGGGGTAATTTTATCCCATATTTATTTATTTATTTTGTAATTTAATTTTTTTTTTTGGTAAAGATGAAAGCAAACATAACATATCAATGCATATGATTTTTCTGGTTTCACATGAGTATGCACCCAAATATCTAATATTTTTGTTAATAAAATACAATACTTTCTTATCAACCCATGTTCCCACAATTTCCCCACACTTAGTTGACACACAATCTCTATCTTCAGCTAACCAAAGATTCAATGGGATAATTAATTGTTTTTCTTCTTAAGACTAGTGATGTGGTAAAATACAGAACAAATGGGGATTAAAAAGCTCAAAGTGGCAAACAAGGGTAATTGAAGTGGTAGGCTATTTGGGATAAGTGAGCTAATAATAATTAATGACCCCAATCATATGTATGCATGTAAATACACTAAACAATGGACATATAGAATGGAACAAACTTTAGATTGCAATTATAGAGAAAAAAACACACAAGAATAAAATTTATGGTTAAATAATGTAACCATATAATTAAGCTCAAAATGTCACAGGTTGTGTGTTCTTAGCTCAAAAACTATGTTCCAATTTAAAATCTTCAAACAAATTTAACACAAATTTAAATTAGTGAAATGATATAAAAAGGGTCTTGAAAAAGAAATTTATTACTTCAACCAAGCAAAACATACATGCAAGCAACTATTATCATGCAATCTATCCTACCTAACAAAAGAAAAAGTTAAATGTTGATGTTAAGAGAGAGAAATTACCTCCGGAAGTCAAGGACTGACCTCCTCACACTTAAGGACCGTGCCATTAGTAAGGAGCAAGGTAGGGCTGGAAGCATCGCCTCCGCTGTCTGGTTTGCCATGGCTCCCTGTGTTGCTGGGTGAAGGAGAGTCCGGGGTGTCCTTCTGTTCTGGAGGTGGGTGGGTACCAACTATGAGGTCTTTCAGATAGTTGTATCAGCGCTTATTACGGCGCTCCATTTACTCCATCCGCCGGTCTTGCTGGTCGAACCTCTCAAGGATCTGAAGGAACATCTGATGGATGGATGGTGCTTGTGGTGTGGATGATGGTGGAGTAGAAGAAGGAGGAGTATCCAAAGATGGGCCTGCAGGCCGGCTCGCAGAAGCGACTGGTGGCCTGATGTACTTCCTATTCGGGACATACTGGTCGGTCCTAGGGATCATGACCTTCGTGTCTCCTGCCCGATAGGACACACCCGCTGCAGAGACTAACTCTGAAACCAATGTAGGGAAAGGCAGGTTACCCGCTATCTGTACGTGTCTCATTGCTTGCCGGATGTGTCAGGGCAGGTTAAGAAGTTGCTCTGTCAGGATGCACCAGATGAGAACAGCCATGTCTGCTGTAAAGGTCGACTCGTGAGTGCTCGGAAAGATATAGTGGGACATAATCTGTGCCCACACGCGAGCCTCCAAGGTGAGTGACTGGGCTGAGATGCTCTTGGGTTTTGACCGATGCTGCCCATAGATCCAGGTACTGCCAGGTTGGGCTATAACTCCAAGGACGCTATCCCAATCGAACTGATACATCTGGCGCTTAAGAGAGGCTTCTTGATATGCATCCAATCCCTCTGGACTAGGTGGAAGATTCAGTACTCTCTGTATGGCACTCTCGGAGACAGGGACTTGCTTCTGACGAACATAGACAGTCTGCAGGGTAGGTGTGTAGAAGTTGGAGTAGAATTCAACTATCCATGATAAGTTGGCCTCTCGTGGCTGCCTCCTCAAAAATTTCCACTGTCTCCTCTCAATTCGGGGCTCCACAAAATCAACAAAGTGTGTTGGGACAATGAGCAGATGCTCATTGTTGTAGTTCCTCTCAGCTAGGATGGGGAACATCTGTTCGCAATAACGGTTAGTGAACCGTGTGGAGTCCCGTGCGGGAAAGGCTTTCCCTGCTTCATCAACTTTAATGATCCTTTTTACTCACTTTGTTGGCGGCTTGACACTGGTAGACGGGCGTGCCTTAGCCGGTGTTTTCTTGGTTTCTCTCCTTGCTGGTGTCTTGTCAGTGGCCTTCTCTTTTCCTTTCTTCGTACCTATGCCTAAGGAAGAAAGAAAGAGGAAGAATGTTAAATATATATAATTCCAAACCGGCGGGAGAAAATTCCAAGTGATAATGAATGACAAAGAAAAGATAATAGCTTAAATACATGGTAGCTACAACATGTAGGTAAGACATCAATGAAGAGCAAAAAGGCAATTCATAGTAATTAGATGCAAAAGGTTAAAAGCATGCAAGTAATAGGCATGAGAAGCATAACTCAAGCATCAATTATTAAATGTTCCAAATTAAAGAGTACTTGTATGATGACAGTTGTGAATGATAAT
This sequence comes from Arachis ipaensis, assembly GCF_059453495.1. Lineage (NCBI taxonomy): Eukaryota > Viridiplantae > Streptophyta > Magnoliopsida > Fabales > Fabaceae > Arachis > Arachis ipaensis. Next base: position 118,436,994 of record NC_142435.1, on the reverse strand, counting down.
CCCAAATACATGTGGATTACAAGTGTTGTAAAAAAGAGGCATTAAAGTGTAAGAGTAAACTAAAATAGGATTCAAAACGCCATAAGAGCTTTTTCACAAACACATGGTGTTCAAGTTAGAATAGGAATGAAAATAATGAATCCAAATGTATATGAGAGCCAAAATTAAATGTCAATTATCAATTCACTCCTCATAATATCCACAAGCTCAATTATAATAAGATAATACCCAAATAAAGCTCCAACACCAACACAAAAAATGCATGAAAAAGAAACCATAAATAACTAAGGTAAATAAAATTGAGAAGAAAGAAAAATAATTAAATGCAATAATTGAAAGATGAATGAAAGAGTAGATGGGAGGAAGAATGGAACCTGAGGTAGAAGATGAAAAATGGAGGAAGAAAGTAGTAGATAATAAGAAGGAACAATGAAGAAAGAAAGAAAGAAGAAAGAATTAGGAATGAAAAAGAATTAGGATTAGGGGAGGAAATAATTGAAATCTGGCGGTGTAGTGGTTTAACCATGCGGCGCTTGCGACGCGCATGCGTACAGCACACGTACGCGTGGGTCGCGTAAAATTTAAGCGACGCGTAAGCGTCTAGGACGCATACGCGTGACATTGGGTTGTGCCAATCGCGCGAAGGCAGCCCCACGCATGCACAACTCTCTGTTCAGTCTGGGCGGGGGGCCAAAATTGCATACAACGCGTGCGCGTCAGGCACACGCACGCGTGGATGGCCATTAAGTGAAAATGATGCGCACGCGTCAAGGACGCGTACGCGTGATGGGTTTTGTGCTTCTAGCACAATTCCAGTCCCAAACCATCACAACTCTCTGTTCAGCACGCCATTTACGCCGATTTCCAGGGTCACACGTACGCGTCAGGGATGCTTACGCATGGTCTGCTGAAAGCGCAAGCGACGCGCACGCGTGGGTTTTCTTGTGCGCAAAGCACGCTTCCAGCGCCACTCCTGCCTAACTCTCTGTGCTATTCTTATTATTCTCGCATTCACATATGACGCGTACGCGTCGTGGACGCTCGCGCGTCGAATGCGGTTTTTTTATGCAGAATGCAGGTGATTATGCAGAAATTATGAATGAATACTGATAAAAATGAAATAAAATAAAACTAAGAATGAAAAGGAACGATCATACCATGGTGGATTGTCTCCCACCCAACACTTTGCTTTTATATCTGGAAGTTGGACGGTCCACAAGCTCAGTCTGCTTCCGTTGGTGGATCCTCCAAGAGGAAGACCTCTAGCTTTTTATTGTCCTTCATTTTCTCACCATGATACAGCTTCAAGCGGTGTCCATTGACTTTGATGAATTTGGAGCTCGAAGGATGGCTCAGGTGGAAGACTCCGTATGGCTCTGGCTTCTCTACTCTATAGGGGCCTTCCCATCTTGAACGCAGCTTGCCTGGCATGAGCCTCAACCTTGAGTTGTAGAGGAGGACTAACTCCCCAGGTCTGAACTCTCTTCTCTTGATATGCTTGTCATGCACAGTCTTCACCTTCTCTTTGTATAGCTTGGAGTTGTCATATGCTTCGAGTCGAAGGTTCTCCAGTTCAGCTAGTTGCAGCTTCCTTTCAGCACCGGTTTTCTCAAATCCCATGTTGCATTCCCTTACAGCCCAGAAAGCCTTGTGTTCCACCTCCACTAAGAGGTGACAAGCCTTTCCGTACTAGGCGGAAGGGACTCATTCCTATGGGTGTCTTGTATGCTGTCCAATAAGCCCAAAGCGCATCAATAAGTCTGGTGCTCCAGTCCTTCCTATGAGGCTTGACTATCTTCTCCAATATACGCTTTATCTCCCTGTTAGACACCTCTGCTTGCCCATTGGTCTGAGGGTGGTAAGCTGTTGCTACCTTGTGAACAATGCCGTGTTTCTTCAGTAGACCTGTCAATCTCCTGTTACAAAAATGAGTGCCTTAATCTCTCACGATTGCTCGTGGTGATCCAAAGTGACAGATAATATAATTTCTAACAAAAGAGACAACAGTGTTAGCATCTTTAGTACGGGTAGGAATTGCTTCCACCCATTTAGAAACATAATCAACTGCTAATAATATGTATAAGAAACCACTAGAGTTTGGAAATGGACCCATGAAGTCAATGCTCCAAACATCAAAAATTTCACAGAACAACATAAATTGTTGGGGCATCTCATCCCTCTTGGATATATTTCTAAACCTTTGGCATAGGGAGCAGGATTTACAAAAGGCAGTAGCATCCTTAAAAAGAGTGGGCCACCAGAATCCACAGTCTAAAATTTTTCTAGCTATCCTTTGAGGACCAAAATGTCCACCACTCTCAGATGAGTGGCAGGCCTCTAAAATTGACTGGAATTCTAATTGAGGCACACACCTTCTAATTATCTTGTCAGCACCCTACCTCCATAAATATGGTTCATCCCATATATGATATTTGGACTCGCTTTTCAGCTTATCCCTTTGATGCTTAGTAAAATTAGGAGGGAAGGTATGATTGACTAAATAATTAGCTATAGGTGCATACCAAGGAACTACTTAAGATATTGTGTGCAAGCTATCAAATGGAAAAGCATCATTGATAGCATCATTGATAATGTGCTCTAGGCGACTCAAGTGGGCCGCCACTAAATTTTGGGAACCACTCCTATCTTTGATTTCTAAATCAAATTCTTGCAGCAACAATATCCAACGTATTAACCTTGGTTTGGACTCTTTTTTAGCTAATAAATATTTTAGAGCTGCATGGTCTGAGTATACTACCACTGATAAACCACTATTTTTATGATTTATCTTGTGCTCAATTGAGTGTTTTTATCAATTCTTCACCCACCTATTCATAAGATTTGCATGGTTTTACAATTCCTTCCTTATTCTGTGATATATGTGAAAATATGTTTCCTATGCCTTAAAAATATTAATTTTAATTATCCTTTATTACCATTCAATGCCGTGATCTTTGTGTTAAGTATTTTCAGGCTTTACAGGGTAGGAATGGCTTAGAGGACAGAGAGGAAACATGCAAAAATGGAAGGAATGCACAAAATGGAGTTTTGAAGAAAATGGCAGCGATGCGCACGCGTGACTGACGCGTACGCGTGACAAGGAAAATCTCCAAATGACGCGCACGCGTGACCCACGCACACGCGTGACGGACGCCACGTGCAGAAAGTTGCAGAATTCACCCCCAGCGATTTCTAGACCCTTTTTCGGCCCAAATCCAAGCCCTGAAACACAAAATAGAGGCTGGAGAATGAGGGAATCAAATAATCCATCAATCATTCATTCAATAGAGAGAATTTTTAGGTTTTAGATGTAGTTCTCTAGAGAGAGAGGCTCTCTTCTCTCTCTTAGGTTTTAGAATTAGGATTTTCCTTAGTTTATGGTTATTTCTTCATTCTAGGTTCAATGTTCCTTTAATTTATGTTTTCCTCTATTTTTATTTATTCTATTAGTTTTGTTGATTACTTGATGTTGCCAATTTGGTTTATGGATTCTTATGTTTAATTTGATTTTCTATTTAATATAAATTGAGGTATTTCAGATTTATGATTGTTTCCTTCTATTTATGATATAAATAATTTGGATTTTTCTCCTTTTGGCTTTGGTTGAGTAATTGGTGACACTTGAGTTGTCAAACTCAGCTGTTGATTGAAAATTAGAATTTGCTTATTGACTTGGATCCCTCTAAAGCTAGTCTTTCCATAGGAGTTAACTAGGACTTGAGGAATCAAGTTGATTAGTCCACTTGACTTTCCTTTATTTAGTAAGGGTTAACTAAGTGGGAGCAATAAACAATTCTTATCACACCTGATAAGGATAACTAGGATGGGATTTCCGGTTCTCATACCTTGTCAAGAGTTTTCTCTAGTTATTAATTTACTTTCATGCTAATTTATTTCCTTGCTCCTTATTTCAAAAACCCAAAAATATACCTTTTTCCATAACCAATAATAAATCATACTTCCCTGCAATTCCTTGAGAGACGACCCTAGGTTTAAATACTTCGGTTATAAATTTTATTAGGTTTTGTTACTTGTGACAACCAAACTTTTATACGAAAGGATTCTCTGTTGGTTTAGAAACTATACTTACAACGCGATTATTTTCATAAAATTCCTTACGAGCAGAAATCTGATCGTCAAAAATGACGACGTTGCCAGGGAATTGCAATTGTGTGCCTTATTATTGGTTATTGTAAATATTTGTTTTTTGCTTGTTTATTTGTTTTTAAGTTTTATTAGCTACTATGAATTCTCACCCCTCTGGCTTTAAGTTTGGTTCCAATGTTGTTGTAAGAAATGGAAGCTATAACAGGAACATGCATCAAGGTCAAACCAATCAAAGATGGAAGGAGCCACGAGGATCTGATCAACCCTTTCGGCAACAACACTTTCCAAAGTACCATGGACAACGACCATTCCACGATGCATACCCAGACAATAGTTATGGTGGACCCCTTCGTGACAAACCACCTCCACCAAATTACTATGGTCAAGAGTCATTCCGAGGTGCGTACCAAAATGATAGATATGGTGGACCCCCTTGTGGTTACCAACAAGCCCCATTATATGCCTATAAACCACCTCCTCAACATAGCTTTGAACCACCATACTCACAAGCCAACCACAACTGTTCACCTTCATATGACCCTAACCCGTACCCGCCCCAATTCCAATCCAATTACTTCCAAGAACCCCACTTTCATATGCACCATATCCATGTCCATCGAACCAAGAATCACAGGATCGTCTCAAGGACACAGTGAACTAATTTCATGCAACCCTTCATCAATTGGAGCAAGCGATAAATCGATTAGCCCCTAGTACGAATGAGACACTAGAAGCTCCGGTGGACAGTAAGGAGCATGACTTTGTACTGGAACAAGTGGAGGAAGCTGGAATTATCAAAGAAGAAGAATTGGTTGAAGACTTAGGAGATGCTGAACCTCCATGGGAATCAAGAATTGTAGAGAATTCTGCCAAGAAATTTGCAACTGATGCTAAGGAGGATAGTGCACAACCCCCAAAGTATGTACCTTATGAAGAAATGGACGGAACAGATCAAGAAGCAAGTTTCCTTGGTAATGATGATCACGAACCAAGCTCTCCTAATGATGACCTTGCAGTCACAATTGAACTCTTTGAGCTAGAAGAATCTTCCCCAAGTGAATATGAGGATGATGTGGAGGTAGATTTTTCTCAACCTCCAACTTATGACTTGAGTGATGAGGAATAAATTGAAGACTTTGATCAAGACGTAGTTGCAGTTGAAGAGGTTTGTCAGGAAATGGAAGAATTCACAGAGGAGCACAAGGAAGTGGAGCTTGAAGAACCACTGGAAACACCTCTCCCACGGCCATTACCACCTAATACAAACTTCAAGTGGGTAAAATCCTTAGCCTTTATCTTTACTTTCCCACTTGAATATGGCTTGCTTGAAACAGATGGCCAGCTTAGAGCTCTTTGCGACTTTAAGAGTAAGAGAGAGATGGTTAGTAATAGAAGTTGGTATCCACGATTAAATACGGTTCCATGCTCCAATTGGAAGTGCAAGGATTGGTATAGAGCTGGAGTTAAAGGGTTTCGGAAGATGTTTGGGTATCTCAATGGAAATTCAGTTTGTGTACCGCCCTGCTGGAAAGATGTAGATCAAGACAAAGACGGGTACAAAAGCAAGGTTTGGGATCCTGGGATTCATTCTGATAATCAACACCCCTGGAGCCTGAAAACCTGCTTTAACTTGCTCGAAGGCTTTACGTGCGTAGTTTGGGACCCCGGAGGTTATTGGAATTGCAAACGTTGGTGGAGATTTCTGGATGAGTTCAAGCATAAGCCACCATAACAAGGAGTTCAACAAATGTCCAACTTAAGGACTTTAACTAAAAGTGCTAGGTGCGAGACAATCCACCATGGTATGATCGTTCCTTTTCAATTTTAATTTTATTTTGTTTTGTTTGTTTTTAGTTTTATTTTATTTTATTTTCCATGGCATCATTCATCACATCCACATCAGTATATGCATTTTGCATTCTGCGTTTTCTATTAAAAAAAACATACCACGCGTGCGCATGGGCCACGCGTGGGCATCGATTTCAAATCGACGTCGCCATCCAACGCCCAGAAAGTTGAGCTGGAATCGTACAGCTGGTATGTGTTAGGCATAATTTGGGCCACGCGTATGCGTCAACGATGCGTACGCGTCATTTTCACTTACATACACCACGCGTGGGTGTGGCGATGCTTACGCATCGCGTGAAAATTTTTGCCCCCTCAATTGAAACAGAGAGTTGCGCCAAAACGACGCTGGATTTGTGCGTTTAGCACAATTCTAGTCGACGCGTATGGGTATTTTTCATTATCCCTCATTCACGCGTTCGCATCAGATGCTTTCGCGTCATTGCACTTCTGCCCCATCCACGCTCTCGCGTGACCGATGCGTCCGCGTGGATTTGAAATCACTTACCCCCCCAACGCGGAAACCCTAACCCCAGGGTCACCTTTTTCCCCCTCCTACCCAAACGTTCCACCTCCATCCCTCTCTTCTCCCTCCAACCTCGCACTGCCACCGCCGCCCAGCCCGCCGCACCACCACCGTCGACAACCCCTCGCTGCACCGCCACCATCACCCCCTCCCTCCTTTTCTTCTCTCCCTTCTCTTCCTTTTCTCAACCCTGCCCCGTCACCCACCGAAAGGTCCGCCACCACCGCACCACCACCAGAACCGGCCGCACCCCCTTGTGCCGCTGCAGCACCGCCGTGCCACCCACCAGCGCCACCACACCACCACCCTCTCTCTACGTTCAATTTCTTTCACTGCGCACACCAGGTTCCATTGCACTCTGATTTCTTTCCCGTTCCAGTTTGTTAGTTTGCATATTTTTCAATTCTGTTCAAATTAGGATAGTTAGATATGCATGTTCGTAGTGGATTTTAGGTGGTTAGGTAGCTAGGATGTGGTTAGTGGATTTAGGTCTGATAATTGTGCCGTTCTTGCTGCTTGCTTTATCTGTTTCGCAATTCTGAAATTGCTATATTGTTGATGTTGCTATTCACTGCTGTTCCATTCCTGTTCGATACTATTTTGTTTCATCGGATCTTAATTGAGTGTTGCCAATGCCTATATAACTGCACATACATTAGCATTCTTGTTGACATTTGCTTTATCCTCATTAATACGGTAAGCCGAATACATTGCATCCCTATCCTATATTCTTGCTTGCTTTCTGAATTTTCTAAAGCCAGGTGGTGTGTGAAATCGTGATCGTTCCTTCCTTTGTAATGGCGCTAAAAACTCAATATGCATGTTCATGTTCTTAATTCTGTTTCACAACTTCGTACAACTAACAAGCAAGTGCACTGGGTCGTCCAAGTAATAAGCCTTACGTGAGTAAGGGTCGATCCCACGGAGATTGTCGGCTTGAAGCAAGCTATGGTCACCTTGTAAATCTCAGTCAGGCGGATTCAACTGATTTTATAAATTGATAAGTAAAAGATAAATAAAATATAAAATAGGATAGTGGTACTTATGTAATTCATTAGTGAGAATTTCAGATAAGCGTATAGAGATGCTTTTGTCCCTCTGAACCTCTGCTTTCCTGCTGTCTTCATCCAATCCTTCCTACTCCTTTCCATGGCAAGCTGTATGTTAGGCATCACCGTTGTCAATGGCCACCTGTCCTCTCATTAAAAATGGTCCAATGCGCTGTCACTGCATGGCTAATCATCTGTCGGTTCTCGATCATACTGGAATAGGATCCATTGATCCTTTTGCGTCTGTCACTACGCCCAGCACTCGCGAGTTTGAAGCTCGTCACAGTCATTCAATCCCTGAATCCTACTCGAAATACCACAGACAAGGTTTAGACTTTCTGGATTCTCAAGAATGGCCGTCCATGGGTTCTAACTTATACCACGAAGACACTAATAACTCGGACTTGGTCCCCTGTATTAGATATCCAAGAGATATCCATTCAATCTAAGGTAGAACGGAAGTGGTTGTCAGGCACGCATTCATAAGTTGAGAATGATGATGACTGTCACGATCATCACATCCATCATATTGAAGTGCGAATGAATATCTTAGAAGTGGAATAAGTTGAATTGAATAGAAAAATAGTAGTACTTTGCATTAATCTTTGAGGAACAGCAGAGCTCCACACCTTAATCTATGGTGTGTAGAAACTCTACCGTTGAAAATACACAAGTGATAAATGTTCAGGCATGGCCGAATGGCCAGCCCTCACAAAAGTCTAAGATAGTATAAAACTGATCAAAGATGATCCAAGGATAATCCAAAGATATAAACATAATAGTAAAAAGTCCTATTTATACTAAACTAGTTACTAGGGTTTGCAGAATTGAGTAAATGATGCAGAAATCCACTTCTGGGGCCCACTTGGTGTGTGCTTGGGCTGAGCATTGAGCTTTACACGTGTAGAGGCTTCTCTTGGAGTTGAACGCCAGTTTGTAGCCTGTTTCTGGTGTTGAACTCCACTTTGCAACCTGTTTCTGGTGTTTGACTCCAGAATGCAGCATGGAACTGGCGTTGAACGCCAGTTTACGTCGTCTATCCTTTTTCAAAGTATGGACTATTATATATTGCTGGAAAGCCCTAGATGTCTACCTTCCAACGCAATTTAGAGCGTGCCATTTGGAGTTCTGTAGCTCCAAAAAATCCATTCCGAGTGCAGAGAGGTCAGAATCCAACAAAATCAGCAGTCCTTTTTCAGCTTGAATAAGATTTTTCTCAAGTCCCTCAATTTCAGCTAGAAATTACCTGAAATCACAGAAAAACACACAAACTCATAGTAAAGTCCAAAAATATGAATTTTAATTAAAAACTAATAAAAATATACTAAAAACTAACTCAATCATACTGAAAACTATGTAAAAACAATGCCAAAAAGCGTATAAATTATCCGCTCATCATAACACCAAACTTAAATTGTTGCTTGTCCCCAAGCAACTGAAAATCAAATAGGATAAAAAGAAGAGAATATACTATAAATTCCAAAATATCAATGAAACTTAGCTCCAATCAGATGAGCGGGACTTGTAGCTTTTTGCCTCTTGAATAGTTTTGGCATCTCACTTTATCCATTGAGGTTCAGAATGATTGGCATCTATAGGAACTCAGAGTTCAGATAGTGTTATTGATTCTCCTAGTTCAGTATGTTGATTCTTGAACACAGCTACTTTATGAGTCTTGGCCGTGGCCCTAAGCACTTTGTTTTCCAGTATTACCACCGGATACATAAATGCCACAGACACATAACTGGGTGAACCTTTTCAGATTGTGACTCAGCTTTGCTAAAGTCCCCAATTAGAGGTGTCCAGGGTTCTTAAGCACACTCTGTTTTTGCTTTGGACCTTGACTTTAACCGCTCAATCTCAAGTTTTCACTTGACACCTTCACGCCACAAGCACATGGCTAGGGACAGCTTGGTTTAGCCGCTTAAGCCAGGATTTTATTCCTTTAGGCCCTCCTATCCACTGATGCTCAAAGCCTTGGATCCTTTTTATTTACCCTTGCCTTTTGGTTTTAAGGGCTATTGGCTTTTTGCTCTTGCCTTTTGGTTTAAAGAGCTTTTGGCTTTTTCTGCTTGCTTTTTCTTTTTCTTTACCCTTTTTTTTCGCTATTTTTTTCCGCAAGCTTTCTGTATTCACTGCTTTTTCTTGCTTCGAGAATCATTTTTATGATTTTTTAGATTATCAAATAACATTTCTCCTTTTTCCTTATTCTTCAAGAGCCAACGTATTTAACATTCATTAAACATCAACTTCAAAAGACATATGCACTGTTCAAGCATTCATTCAGAAAACAAAAAGTATTGTCACCACATCAAAATAATTAAACTAGTTTCAAGGATGAATTCGAAGCCATGTATTTCTTGTTCTTTTGTAATTAAAACAATTTTCATTTAAGAGAGGTGATGGATTCATATTCATAACTTTAAGGCATAGACACTTAGACACTAGTGATCATATAGTAAAGACACAAACATAAATAAAACATAAAGCTCAAAAATCGAAAAACAGGAAAATAAATAAACAAGGAGATTAAGGAATGAGTCCACCTTAGTAAGGGTGGCGTCTTCCTCTTCTTGAAGAACCAATGGTGCTCTTGAGCTCCTCTATGTCTCTTCCTTGTCTTTCTTGCTCCTCCCTCATAGCTCTTTGATCTTCTCTAATTTCATGAAGGATGATGGAGTACTCATGGTGCTCCACCCTTAGTTGTCCCATATTGGAACTTAATTCTCCTAGAGAAGTGTTGATTTGTTCTCAATAATTCTGTGGAAGAAAGTGCATCCCCTGAGGCATCTCAGGAATTTCATGGTGAGGAATTTCCTCATGCTCATGTTGAGGTCCATGATCTCTTGTTTGCTCTATCCTTTTCCTAGTGATGGGCTTATCCTCTTCAATGAGGATATCTCCCTCTATGTCAATTCCAGCTGAATTGCAGAGGTGGCATATGAGGTGAGGAAAGGCTATCCTTGCCCAAGTGGAGGACTTGTCAGCTACCTTGTAAAGTTCTTGAGGTATAATCTCATGAACTTCTACCTCCTCTCCAATCATGATACTATGGATCATGATGGCCCGGTCTATAGTAACTTCAGACCGGTTACTAGTAGTAATGATTGAGTGTTGAATGAACTCTAGCCATCCCCTAGCCACTGGTTTGAGGTCATGCCTTCATAGTTGAACCGGCTTGCCTCTTGAGTCAATTTTCCATTGAGCTCCTTCCTCACATATGTTTATGAGGACTTGGTCCAACCTTTGATCAAAGTTAACCCTTCTTGTGTAGGGGCGTGCGTTTTCTTTCATCATTGGCAAGTTGAATGCCAGCCTTATATTTTCCGGACTGAAATCTAAGTATTTTCCCCGAACCATAGTAAGCCAATGCTTTGGATTTGGGTTCACACTTTGATCATGGTTCCTTGTGATCCATGCGTTTGCATAGAACTCTTGAACCATTAGGATCCCGACTTGTTGAATGGGGTTGGTGAGAACTTCCCAACCTCTTCTTTGAATCTCAAGTCGGATCTCCGGATACTCATTCTTTTTGAGTTTGAAAGGAACCTCAGGGATCACTTTCTTCTTGGCCACAACTTCATAGAAGTGGTCTTGATGGACCTTAGAGATGAATCTCTCCATCTCTCATGACTCAGAGGTGGAAGCAATTGCCTTCTCTTTCCTCTTTCTAGAGGTTTCTCTGGCCTTAGGTGCCATGAATGGTTATGGAAAAACAAAAAGCTATGCTTTTACCACACCAAACTTAAAATGGTTGCTTGTCCCCGAGCAAAAGAAGAAAGAAGGAAGTAGAAAAAGAAGAAAAATGGAGAAGGGGGAGAGAGAGATGGTTTTGGCCAAGGGGAAAAAGAGAGGGTTTTGTTGTGTGAAAATGAAGAGGGAATGAGGGTTTTATATAGGAGTGGGGAGGGGTTTAGGGTTTGGCCATTTAGGGTTGAGATTGGGAGGGAAATTATTTTGAATTTAAAGGTAGGTGGGGTTTTTGGGGAAGAGAGGATGGATGTGATTGGTGAAGAGGTGATGGGAAAGAGTGATTGAGTTGATTGGTGAGGGGTATTTGGGGAAGAGAGTTATGAAAAGGTGTGAAGAGAAGAGAAGAAGTAGGTGGGGATCCTGTGGGGTCCACAGATCTTGAGAGAATCCTGTGGGGTCCACAGATCCTGAGGTGTTTGAGAATTTCTCATCTCTACACCTTTTAGACATGTAAAACGCCCTATATATGCAATCTTGGCATTTAACGCTAGACTGCAGCATGTTTCTGGCGTTAAACGCCAGTTCCTTGCTTGTTTTGGGCGTTCAACGCCAGTCTATAGCATATTTCTGGCGTTGAACGCCAGTATGGTGCATGTTTCTGGCGTTAAACGTCAGTCTGATGCTTGTTTCTGGCGTTTAACGCCAGCTTTCCTTTGGGTGCAATCCTGGCATTTAAACACCAGGCTGCTGCTTGTTTCTGGCATTTAATGCCAGTTTCATGCTCTGTTTTGGCGTTACTAGCGTTTAAACGCCAGCCAGATGCTCCTTACTGGCGTTTAAACGCCAGTAAGCCCTTCCTCCAGGGTGTGCTATTTTCAATGCTATTTTTCATTCTGTTTTCAATTTTTCAGTAGTTTTTGTGACTCCACAAGATCATCAACCTAATAAAACATGAAATAACAAAGAGAAAATAAAATAAAAATGATTAAATAACATTGGGTTACCTCCCAACAAGCGCTTCTTTAATGTCAATAGCTTGACAGTGAGCTCTCATGGAGCCTCACAGATAATCAGAGCAAGGTTGGGACCTCCCAACACCAAACTTAGAGTTTGGTTGTGGGGGTTCAACACCAAACTTAGAGTTTGGTTGTGGCCTCCCAACACCAAACTTAGAGTTTGACTGTGGGGGCTTTGGTTGACTCTGCAGTGAGAGAAGCTTTTCATGCTTCCTCTCCATGGTTACAGAAGGAGATCCTTGAGTTTTAAACACAAGGTAGTCCTCATTCAGTTGAAGGACCAACTCTCCTCTGTCCACATCAATCACAGCTCTTGCTGTGGCTAGGAAGGGTCTTCCAAGAATGATGGATTCATCCTCATCCTTCCCAGTGTCTAGGATTATGAAATCAGCAGGGATGTAAAGGCTTTCAACCTTTACTAGCACGTCCTCTACTTGTCCATAAGCCTGCTTTCTTGAGTTGTCTGCCATCTCTAATGAGATTCTGACAGCTTGCACCTCAAAGATTCCCAGTTTCTCCATTACAGAGAGGGGCATGAGGTTTATCCCTGACCCAAGGTCACATAGAGCCTTCTCAAAGGTCATGGTGCCTATGGTACAAGGTATTAAGAACTTTCCAGGATCCTGTTTTTTCTGAGGCAATCTCAGTTGATCCAGATCACTCAGTTCATTGGTGAGCAAGGGAGGTTCATCTTCCCAAGTCTCATTATCGAATAATTTGGCATTCAGCTTCATGATTGCACCAAGGTACTTGGCAACTTGCTCTTCAGTAACATCTTCATTCTCTTCAGAAGAAGAATATTCATCAGAGCTCATGAATGGCATAAGTAGGTTTAATAGAATCTCTATGGTCTCCAGATGAGCCTCAGAGTCCTTTGGCTCCTCAGAGAAAAACTCCTTATTGATCTCTGGACGTCCCAGGAGGTCTTCCTCACTGGAATTCACGTCCTCTCCCTCCCTTGTAGGTTCGGCCATGATGATCAATTCAATGGCCTTGCACTCTCCTTTTGGATTTTCTTCTGTATTGCTTGGGAGAGTACTAGGAGGGATTTCAGTGATTCTTTTACTCAGCTGGCCCACTTGTGCTTCCAAATTTCTAATGGAGGACCTTGTTTCATTCATGAAACTTAGAATGGCCTTAGATAGATCAAAGACTATGTTTGCCAAGCTAGATGGGGTCTGCTCAGAACTCTCTGTCTTTTGCTGAGTGGATGATGGAAAAGGCTTGCTATTATTAAACCTGTTTCTTCCACCATTATTAAAGCCTTGTTGAGGCTTTTGTTGATCCTTCCATGAGAGATTTGGGTGATTTCTCCATGAGGGATTATAGGTGTTTCCATAGGGTTCACCCATATAATTCACCTCTGCTATTGCAGGATTCTCAGGATCATAAGCTTCTTCTTCAGAAGATGCCTCTTGAGTACTGTTGGATGCATCTTGCATTCCATTCAGACTCTGAGAAATCATATTAACTTGCTGAGTCAATATTTTATTCTGAGCCAATATGGCATTCAGAGTATCAATTTCAAGAACTCATTTTTTCTGAGGCGTCCCATTATTTACATGATTCCTCTCAAAAGTGTACATGAACTGGTTATTAGCAACCATGTCAATGAGTTCTTGAGCTTCTGCAGGTATTTTCTTTAGGTGAATGGATCCATCTGCAGAATGGTCCAATGACATCTTTGATAGTTCAGATAGACCATCATAGAATATATCCAGAATGATCCATTCTGAAAGCATGTCAGAAGGACACTTTTTGGTCAGTTGCTTATATCTCTCCCAAACTTCATAGAGGGATTCACCTTCTTTCTGTCTGAAGGTTTGAATATCCACTCTAAGCTTACTAAGCTTTTGAGGAGGAAAGAGCTTGGCTAAGAAAGCCGTGACCAGCTTATCCCAAGAGTTCAGGCAATCTTTAGGTTGAGAGTCCAACCATACTCTAGCTCTATCTCAATGGCAGGGATTGAGATGCTTCTTCCATGTAAATTGGAATTAGGTGCAGTGAAGTCACCAAGCATCCTCCTTGCATTGTTATTATTTTCGGCCATATCTTCTTCTTTTTCGAAAATTTTTGTCAGATTTTCTCCAGAGAGTTGTGCTTTAGCTTCCCTTAGCTTCCTTTCAAAGTCCTTTCAGGTTCAGGATCAGCTTCAACAAGAATGTTCTTATCCTTGTTTCTGCTCATATGAAAAAGAAGAAGAAAGCAGAAAAGAAAATATGGAATCCTCTATGTCACAATATAGAGATTCCTTTATGTGAGTAGAAGAAAGTAAGAATAGAAGAAGGAAAAGATGAGAATCCAAACACAGGGGTGAGGATAGAAGTGTTAATGGATGAATAAATAAATAGAAGGAGATTAGAGATGAGAGAAGAATTCGAAAATTTAACAAAATAAAATAAAAATATTTTAAATTTAAATTTAAAATTCAAAAATTAAAATTGAAATTAAATTAAATTAAAATTAAAACAATTAGTTAATCAAAATAAAATTTTAAAAAAGAGGGAAGGGATTTTCGAAAATTAAATGTAGAGAGTTAGTTGGGCAGTTTTGAAAAAGATATGATTGAAACAAAAAGATATGATTGATTAAAAGAGATTTGAAATTTGTTTTTGAAAAAGATATGATTAAAATTGAGAAAGATATGATTGAAACAAAAAGATAAGATTGATTGAAAAGGATTTGAAAATCAATTTTAAAAAGATAAGAGGTAGAAGAAGAAGTAGAAGAAGAAGAGAATGGACGAGATGGAGGGAGAAGTGGTTTCGGCCAAGTGGAAGAAGAGAGGGTTGTGTTGTGTGAAAATGAAGAAGGAATGAGGGGTTTATATAAGAGTGGGGAGGGGTTAGGGTTTGGCCATTCAGGGTTGGGTTTGGGAGGGAAATTGGGGTTTTTTGGGGAAGAGAGGATGGATGTGAGTGGTGAAGAGGTGATGGGAAAGAGTGATTGAGTTTATTGGTGAGGGGTATTTGGGGAAGAGACTTATGAAATGGTGTGAAGAGGAGAGAAGAAGTAGGTGGGGATCCAGTGGGGTCCACAGATCCTGAGGGAATTCTGTGGGGTCCACAGATCCTGAGGTGTTTGAGGATTTCTCATCCCTTCACCTTTGAGGCGTGTAAAATGCCCTATATATGCAATCCAGGCATTTAACGCCAGACTGCAGCATGTTTCTAGCATTAAACGCCACTTCCATGCTTGTTTTGGGCGTTCAACGCCAGTCTGCAGCATGGATCTGGTGTTGAACGCCAGTATGGTGCATGTTTCTGGCGTTAAACGCCAGTCTGATGCTTGTTTCTGGCGTTTAACGCCAGCTTTCCTCTGGGTGCAATCCTGGCGTTTAAACGCTAGACTGCTACTTATTTCTGGCGTTTAACGCCAGTTTCATGCTCTGTTCTGGCGTTAAACACCAGCCAGATGCTCCTTACTGGCGTTTAAACGCCAGTAAGCCCTTCCTCCAGGGTGTTCTATTTTCAATGCTGTTTTTCATTCTGTTTTTGATTTTTTTAGTAGTTTTTGTGACTCCACATGATCATCAACCTAATAAAACATGAAATAACAAAGAGAAAATAAAATAAAAATGATTAAATAACGTTGGGTTGCCACCCAACAAGCGCTTCTTTAATGTCAATAGCTTGACAGTGGGCTCTCATGGAGCCACACAGGTGATCAGGTCAATTTTATAGACTCCCAACACCAAACTTAGAGTTTGATTGTGGGGGCTTTGGTTGACTCTACACTGAGAGAAGTTTTTCATGCTTCCTCTCCATGGTTACAGAAGGAGATCCTTGAGTTTTAAACACAAGGGATTCCTCATTAAGTTGAAGGATCAATTCTCCTTTGTCCACATCAATTACAGCTCTTGCTGTGGCTAGGAAGGGTCTTCCAAGAATGATGGATTCATCCTCATCCTTCCCAGTATCCAGGATTATGAAATTAGCAGGGATGTAATGGCCTTCAACCTTTACTAACACGTCCTCTACTTGACCATAAGCCTATTTTCTTGAGTTGTCTGCCATCTCTAATGAGATTCTGGCAGCTTGCACCTTAAAGATTCCCAGTTTCTCCATTACAGAGAGGGGCATGAGGTTTATCCCTGACCCAAGGTCACACAGAGCATTCTCAAAGGTCATGGTGCCTATGGTGCAAGGTATTAAGAACTTTCCATGATCCTGTTTCTTCTGAGGCAATTTCAGTTGATTCAGATCACTCAGTTCATTGGTGAGCAAGGGAGGTTCATCTTCCCAAGTCTCATTGCCAAATAATTTGGCATTCAACTTCATGATTGCACCAAGGTACTTGGCAACTTGCTCTTCAGTAACATCTTCATTCTCTTCAGAAGAAGAATACCCATCAGAGCTCATGAATGGCATAAGGAGGTTTAATGGAATCTCTATGGTCTCCAGATGAGCCTCAGAGTCCCTTGGTTCCTCAGAGGGAAACTCCTTATTGATCACTGGACGTCCCAGGAGGTCTTCCTCACTGGGATTCACATCTTCTCCCTCCCTTATAGGTTCGGCCATGATGATCAATTCAATGGCCTTGCACACTCCTTTTGGGTTTTCTTCTGTATTGCTTGGAAGAGTACTAGGAGGGATTTCAATGATCCTTTTACTTAGCTGGCCCACTTGTGCTTCCAAATTTCTAATGGAGGACCTTGTTTCATTCATGAAACTTAGAGTGGCCTTAGATAGATCAGAGACTATATTTGCTAAGCTAGATGAATTCTGCTCAGAACTCTCTGTCTTTTGCTGAGTGGATGATGGAAAAGGCTTGCTATTGCTAAGCCTGTTTCTTCCACCATTATTAAAGCCTTGTTGAGGCTTTTTTTATCCTTTCATGAGAGATTTGGGTGATTTCTCCATGAGAGATTATAGGTGTTTCCATAGGGTTCACCCATGTAATTCACCTCTGCTATTGCAGGATTCTCAGGATCATAAGCTTCTTCCTCAGAAGATGCCTCTTGAGTACTGTTGGATGCAGCTTGCATTCCATTCAGACTCTGAGAAATCATATTGACTTGCTGAGTCAATATTTTGTTCTGAGCCAATATGGCATTCAGAGTATCAATTTCAAGAACTCCCTTCTTCTGAGGCGTCCCATTACGCACAGGATTCCTCTCAGAAGTGTACATGAACTGGTTATTAGCAACCATGTCAATGAGTTCTTGAGCTTCTGCAGGCATTTTTTTTAGGTGAATGGATCCACCTGCAGAAGTATCCCATGACATCTTAGCTAATTCAGACAGACCATCATAGAATATATCCAGGATGGTTCATTCTGAAAGCATGTCAGAAGGATACTTTTTGGTCAGTTGCTTATATCTCTCCCAAGCTTCATAGAGGGATTCACCTTCTTTTTGTCTGAAGGTTTGAACATCCACTCTAAGCTTACTCAGCTTTTGAGGAGGAAAGAACTTGGCTAAGAAAGCCGTGACCACCTTATCCCAAGAGTTCAGGATATCTTTGGGTTGAGAGTCCAACTACACTCTAGCTCTGTCTCTTACAGCAAACGGGAAAAGTATAAGCCTGTAGACCTCGGGATCAACCCCATTGGTCTTAACAGTGTCACAGATCTGCAAGAATTCAGTTAAGAACTGAAAAGGATCTTTAGATGGAAGTCCATGAAACTTGCAGTTCTGCTACATCAGAGAAACTAATTGAGGTTTCCGCTCAAAATTGTTTGCTCCAATGGCAGGAATGGAGATGCTTCTTCCATGTAAATTGGAATTAGGTGCAGTAAAGTCACCAAGCATCCTCCTTGCATTATTATTATTTTCGGCTACCATCTCCTCTTCCTGTTCGAAAATTCCTGTAAGGTTGTCTCTGGATTGTTGTATTTTATCTTCTCTTAGTTTTCTTTTCAGAGTCCTTTCAGGTTCAGGATCTGCTTCAACAAGAATGTTCTTGTCCTTGCTCCTGCTCATATGAAAAAGAAGAAAACAGAAAATAATAGGGATCCTCTTTGCCTCAGTAGAGAGAGGTTCCTTTGTGTGAGTAGAAGAAGAAAAGAATGTAATGTAAGGAAGAGAAGAGGGAAAACTCGAACACAGAGAGGGAGGTGGTGTTCGAATTTTTGGATGGAAGAGAAGTGTTAGTAGATGAATAAATAAATAGAAGGAGATGAGAGAGAGAATTTCGAAATTTAATTAAAATAAAAATTAAAATTGAAAGTTAGATTTCGAAAATTAAAGTTGAAATTAAATTAAAATTAAAACAATTAGTTAATTAAAAAGGAATTTTGAAAAAGGAGAGAGGGAATTTTCGAAAATAAGAGAGGGAGGATTAGTTAGGTAGTTTTGAAAAAGATATGATTGAAACAAAAAGATAAGATTTGAAAATCAATTTTAAAAAGATAATAAGTTAGAAAAGATTTTGAAATTGAATTTGAAAAAGATATGATTGAAATTTTTAATTTGAAAAAGATTTGAAAAGAAAATTAAAAAGATTTGATTTTGAAAACTAAAGTTGATTACTTGACTAACAAGAACTAAAAAGATATGATTTTTAAAATTTAAAGATTGAACCTTTCTTAATAGGCAAGTAACAACTTGAAATTTTTGAATCAATCACATTAAATGTTAGTAACTAATTCAAAAATCATGAACTAAAATTAAGAAAAAGATTTTTGAAAATTAATTCGAAAAATTTTCGAAAATATTAGAAAGAAATTTAGAAAAGGATTTGATTTTTGAAAAAGATTTGCAAAAGATAGAATTTTTAAATTGAAAATTTGATTTGATTCATAAGAAACAATTAAATTTAAAAATTTTTGACTAAATCAAATCATATTTTCGAAAATTTTGAGTAAAATAAGGAAAAGATATTTTTTTATTTTTGAATTTTTAATGAAGAAAGAGAAAAACATGAAAAAGACTCATAACATAAAAATTATGAATCAAAACACACAATGTATGCAAGAACACTATGAATGTCAAGATGAACACCAAGAACACTTTGAAGATCAAGATGAACATCAAGACTTATTTTTGAAAATTTTTAATGAAAGAAAAACATGCAAGACACCAAACTTAGAAATCTTTAATGCTTAGATACTATGAATGCAAAGATGCACATGAAAAACAACAAAAGACACAAAATAAGAAAACATCAAGATCAAACAAGAAGACTTACCAAGAACAACTTGAAGATCATGAAGAACACTATGAATGCATGAATTTTCGAAAAATGCATAAATTTTTAGAAAAAATGCAATTGACACCAAACTTAAAAATTGACTCAAGACTCAAACAAGAAACACAAAAAAATTTTTATTTTTATGATTTTATTAATGTTTTTTTTGGATTTTTGTATATATATATATATATATATATATATATATATATATATATATATATATATATATATATATATATATATATTCGAAAACATATAGGAAAAAGGAAGTAATGAATTCAAAGTCCTCAATCAAGATTCCAGGAATCATACCAGGTTAGTCTAAAGCTTGATGGCCAGCCAAACTTCAACATACCATTTTGAAACTTTAGAATTCATTCTTAAAAATTTTAAAATAATTTTCGAAAACAAAGGAAAAAAAATTTTATTTGAAAGATTTTTCGAAAATTAAATTGAATAAAATGCTTAAACATAAAATAAAATTACCTAATCTGAGTAACAAGATGAACCGTCAGTTGTCCAAACTCGAACAATCCCTGGCAATGGCGCCAAAAACTTAGTGTGCGAAATCGTGATCATTCCATTCCTTGGTAACGGTGCTAAAAACTCAATACGCACGCTCATGATCTTATATCTGTTTCACAACTTCGTACAACTAACCAGCAAGTGCACTGGGTCGTCCAAGTAATAAATCTTACGTGAGTAAGGGTCTATCCCACGGAGATTGTCGGCTTGAAGCAAGCTATGGTCACCTTGTAAATCTCAGTCAGGCGGATTAAATTGTATTAAGAAATTATAGTGGATGAAAATAAATAAAATATAAAATAGGATAGTGGTACTTATGTAATTCATTGGTGGGAATTTCAGATAAGCGTATAGAGATGCTTTCGTTCCTCTGATCCCTGCTTTCCTGCTGTCTTCATCCAATTAATCCTACTCCTTTCCATGGCAAGCTTTATGTAGGGCATCACCATTGTCAATGGCTACATCCCATCCTCCTGTGAAAATGGTCAAATGCGCTGTCACTGCATGGCTAATCATCTGTCGGTTCTCGATCATACTGGAATAGGATTTACTATCCTTTTGCGTCTGTCACTATACCCAACACTCGCGAGTTTGAAGCTCGTCACAGCCATCCCTTCCCAGATCCTACTCAGAATACCACAGACAAGGTTTAGACTTTCCGGATCTCAGGAATAGCCATCCATGGGTTCTAAATTATACCACGAAGACACTAATAACTCGGACTCGGTCCCCTGTATTAGATATCCAAGAGATATCCATTCAATCGAAGGTAGAACGGAAGTGGTTGTCAGGCACGCGTTCATAGGGGAATGATGATGACTTTGTCACGATCATCACATTCATGTTGAAGTGCGAATGAATATCTTAGAAGCGTAATAAGTTGAATTGAATAGAAAACAGTAGTACTTTGCATTAATCTTTGAGGAACAGCAGAGCTCCACACCTTAATCTATGGTGTATAGAAACTCTACCGTTGAAAATACATAAGTGATAAGGTCCAGGCATGGCCGAATGGCCAGCCCCCAAACGTGATCTAAAGATGAAACTAAAGATGTAAATACAATAGTAAAAAGTCCTATTTATACTAAACTAGTTACTAAGGTTTACAGAAATGAGTAAATGATGCAGAAATCCACTTCCGGGGCCCACTTGGTATGTGCTTGGGCTGAGCTTGAAGTTTACACGTAGAGAGGTCATTCTTGGAGTTGAACACCAGTTTGTAACGTGTTTCTGGCATTGAACTCCACTTTGCAACTTGTTTCTGGCGCTGAACGCCAGACTGCAACATGAAACTGGCGTTCAACGCCAGTTTGCGTCATCTAAACTCAAAAAAAGTATGGACAATTATATATTGCTGGAAAGCCCTGGATGTCTAGGTTCCAACGCAATTGGAAGCGCGCCATTTGGAGTTCTGTAGCTCCAGAAAATCTACTTTGAGTGCAGGGAGGTCAGAATCTAACAGCATCTGCAGTCCTTCTTCAACCTCTGAATCTGATTTTTGCTCAGGTCCCTCTATTTCAGCCAGAAAATACCTGAAATCACAGAAAAACACACAAAATCATAGTAAAGTCCAGAAATGTGAATTTTAATTAAAAATTAATAAAAATATACTAAAAACTAACTAAATCATACTGAAAACTATGTAAAAACAATGCCAAAAAGCGTATAAATTATCCGCTCATAAGCTCCTCATGACTCTTCTCTTGCAGTGTAGTTCTGGACCTCAAAGTAATAGCATTGATTCCACCCTTTGGGTTAGGCAAGGGTTGAGAAGGATATGCACTAGAGCTTGAAGGTTGATTGTTGGGGGTAGTTAATGATTCCATCAGGGAGATGAGAGCTTGTATGGTGGAGCTAAGACCATTAATGGAAGAGTTAATTGTATTCTGAATGTCTTGTTGTCCTTGCGCAATAGAGCGAAGCATCTCATCATTGGAAGAGGAAGGGGGGTAGGTAATTTGAGGGGCCTGCTGTTGGTTATTCTGAGGCACATGGGACTGCCTTCGGTGAGGTGCTTGGTAAGGCAGGTTTTGGTTTTGCTGTTTGTTGTTGTTGTTCCACCTCTGATTTCCACCATTGTCTCTGCCTCCTCTATTGTAGTTGTCCCTCCATCCTTGGTTGGAATTATCTCTCCACCCCTAGTTGGAATTGTCTCTCCAGCCTTGGTTGGAGTTGTCTTGCCAACCTTGATTGTAGTTCCCACCTTGGTTATAATTGCCGCCTTGTTGATAATATCCTTGATTCGGGCAGTCGTAGAAATTATGGGTAGTTGCCAAGGTGTTGTCTTTTTGTTGGAGTTGCAGACACTCATCCATGTAATGAGTATAGCAGGCACATATTTCGCACACTCTCTAAGGAACCAACTGTTGACACTGTTGTTGTGGGGGAGGCTGAGGTTGTTGTTGATTCAGCTGCAGCTGCTTCAGTATGTTGGTCATCTCTCCCAGAGTCTGTGTGAGAGCAGCAGTCTCACTACTAGAGGAAACCTCCGCAATAGCCTTGGGATGGTTGTCCCTGTGCCTGACATTCCGGGTAGACTCAGCTAGATCGGTGATCAGTTGCCACACTTCTGTCGCCGTCTTGTACTTCTTCAGAGAGCCATTACTCGCAGCATCTAATGTAGTCTTGTATTGAGGCTTCATGCCTTGTGTGAAATACTAACCAGCACCAACTGGTCAATCTTATGGTGGGGACATGAGTCTAGGAGATTCCTGAAGCGTTCCCAATACTCATAAAGAGTCTTTGATTCGCCTTGAATAATGCAGGAAATTTCTTTCCTCAGTCTGTCTGT
The DNA here is from genome assembly GCF_059453495.1 of Arachis ipaensis. Classification (NCBI taxonomy): domain Eukaryota; kingdom Viridiplantae; phylum Streptophyta; class Magnoliopsida; order Fabales; family Fabaceae; genus Arachis; species Arachis ipaensis. The sequence continues at coordinate 118,414,309 of NC_142435.1, read as the reverse complement.
AACTTCAGCTGGAAAGTATTTTTCCAGGAATTCCCTTCTGAGCAGATACCAATTAGTAACAACTTCTTCAAGTCGAGTGTAGAACCACTCCCTTGCCTTTCCCTCAAGAGAAAACGGGAAGGCATATAGCCAAATAGTAGTCTCATTTGCACCATGACGCCTAGCAGTTGAGCAGGCTGTCTGAAAATTTCTGAGGTGCTTGATAGGCTCTTGAGCAGGTAAGCCATGAAACTTGGGTATTAGGTTGATTACCGCAGTCTTCAGTTCAAAATCTGCAGACAGATTTGGATGACGCGCTTAATACGGCTGCAGTGTAAAGTCTGGAGCTTCTGCTTCTTGGAGAGTAATCCTTATGGGCTCCACCATATTACCTACGCGTAAATCAACAGAATCAGTAGAAGAGGAGCTTGTTTCTTCCTCAAATGGCGCTTCAGATTTGCTCTCAGATAAGACTCGTGAATTGGTAGTAACCACTTCTGGAGCGGTTAGCTCGGCAAGGTCACATCGACAGGTACATTAGCGGCCACATACAATGACGCACGTCCCACTCTGGTGACCAAAGCTCGCAACACAACATGGCCGAGATAAAGATCGACCGAACACCAATCCCCCCGACCAACCAAGACGTATTATTAACTGTATTTCTGGAGGTTTTGCAGGTGGAGGAGCCACAAGCTCGGCAAGAAAGCGATCTTACCGAGCTATGCTTTCCATAGAAGTCGATCAAAATCAATAGCATGCACCTCCACACTCTCCTCAGATAACATTCTAGACATCCGACCATAACACCAATGTAACAAATCTAGACGACCCGGTCGTGATTTCCCTGCATCTCAAACACCTCCTAGTCAATAAGGTTTTACTGGACCCCAGGAGCAGTGCCGATGTCCTCTTTTACTCCACATTCCAGAAGATAAAACTGAGCAGTAACACCCTTCAACCTTCCACTAGAGACCTGGTTGGTTTCTCAGGTGAGAGAGTCCCGGTTATGGGCTCTGTGTGGTTACAAACCACACTCGGTAAGGCTCCCCTATCAAAAACTTCAGATATTCAATATTTAGTTGTTGACTGTTTTAGTCCTTACAATTTGATACTTGGCCGACCTTTCTTAAATAGGTTCGGGGCCATTTCTATAATTCATCTCTGTGTTAAGTTTTCTTTGCAGGATAGCACAATTGCAACTATTCACAGTGATGCCCGAGAAGCCAGAGAATGCTACAACAACAGTTTTAAAAGACCTAAACAAAACATACACGCTCATGTGCATAACATCGGCACCAAGACGACCTACCAGCCCTGGCCGACCTTGATCCCAGGGCAGGGCCCCTCGAACGACCAATCCCGACAGAAGATTTGGATAAAATTTATTTTACAAAAAGCTCGGACAAGTTTACTTACATCGGTTCCACATTAAGCTCCGAAGAGAAGGCCTTATACCGAGCATTTTTACAACAAAATGCCGACCTGTACCCCAGCTGATATGCCAGGCACCGATCCATCCATCATATTCCACAGGCTGGCATTAGATCTGTCTGTCCGACCTATAGCACAGAAAAAGCGAAATCTCGGCCAGGACCGAAAATAAGCCTCTCTAGAAGAAACCAAGAAGCTCATCAACGCCGCCTTCATCCAGGAAATCAGATTCACAACATGGCTGGTGACGGGCGGAAAATAGCCGATTAAGAATTTGATATAGAAATAACGTTGCGAGTATAGTTCTTAACCGACGAAAACTCCGCTTATCAATTTAGAAAGAATTGTCACAAATTGAGAATAAATTTCTGGGAGTAGAATTCACAGGTCGTCTCCCAACGAGTTGACAAAAGAGGGTAATTTATTGATCAGGAATTTTTCGAGAAATTTTAGAGTTGGAGAACAGAAAAATAAATGATTATAAGTTAAAGCAATTAAAATTGACGAGAGAATTTATATAATTAAAATAAAAGCCTTGACCGGGAGAAGATTAATTGGAAGTTCTATCCTTGTTGGATTTTTCTCAAGTATGATAGTAAGAGGTTGTTGTTTTTACTTAGTTAACCTTTACCGAATAAAGGAAAGTCAAGTAATTGAGCTAACTCTGATTCACAAGTCCTAATCCTCTCCTATGGAAGGATTAGCGTTAGTGATTAGAGAGTTAGCCAACAACTTCCAATTAAAATTGACACTTGGGTATTCCAACTCAAGGGTCTCCTGTTAATCAACTCCCAAGTCAAGTTAGGAGTCTACTCCATTAACATGAATGCCATTTTCATAAACAATAAAAGGGGAAGCAAAGAAGACAAGGAAATTCAAATAAAATAATAACAGAAAATTAATTAAAGGAAAAAATAATTCTTTGCATTTATAAATTCCAAAACCATAGATATCCATATGTAATATCTGAACAGGGTTAATGGGTGATTAAAAGAGTAAGGGAATAAGGAAACAAACTAGAATGATAGAAACTTCAACGGAGGTAGTAACTCTTCTCAATATCCAAATTAAAAGCATAAAACTAGAAATCTATGAATGTGAAGAACCCTAGAGGAAGTAGTATTTTCTCTCCATGATTCAAAACTAAAAACTAAAAACTGTGTAAATGTGAATATGTCTTGAGTCTCTGCTTGTCCCCTGGCTCTAGTCTGTGTTTCTGGGCCAAAAACTGGTTCCAAACTCAGCCCAAAATCGCCTTCAGCATCTTCTGATATTTCTACACGTGGCGCACGTCACACGTACGCGTCGATGGTCTTCTTCGTGTGTCACACGTACGTGTCAGGTACGCGCACACGTCGCCATGCAAATTTGCTTTTCATGCATACACGTCAAATACGCGTACGTGTCGCTGTGGAAAGCTCGAAGTCACGCGCACGCGTGAGCCATGCGTGCGCGTCGATTCTCGCTGGTTATCTCCTTTATTTCTTGTGCTTCTTCCATTTTTGCAAGTTTCCTCTCCATCCTCTAAGCAATTCCTGCCCTATACACCCTGAAAACACTTAACGCACAGATTACAACATCGAATGGTATAAAGGGGAATTAAAATACACAATTTAAAGGATTAGGAAGCAAGTTTTCAACCATAGAAGAAAATTGGGAAGGAATTGTAAAGTCATGCAAATTGTATGAATAAGTGTGCAAAGACTTTCTAAAAACCACTCAATTGAGCACAAGATAAACCATAAAATAGTGGTTTAATTATCAGCTGGCAAATGTCGTGATGGTGAAAAAATATAACGGTAAATGGCGCATGTGTGTTGATTTCACCGATCTCAACAAAGCATGCCCCAAAGATTCCTATCCTTTTCCATCTATTGATTGCTTACTTGATAATGCCTATGGTTACGAAAAACTTAGCTTTATGGATGCATACTCTGGCTATAACCAGATCCAAATGCATCCATCCGATCAAAATAAGACCGCGCTTATTACTGAATATGGAAACTATTGTTATAAAGTCATGCCGTTTGGTCTTAAGAATGCAGGTGCAACATACTAACGCCTAATGGACAAAGTATTCACTCAACAGATCGACAGGAACATTGAGGTCTACGTCGACGACATGGTCGCCAAAACAAAGATCAGTAACAGCCACCTTGATGACCTCGTAGAAATCTTTGGACAAATCAAAAAATACAACATGCGGTTAAACCCTGAGAAATGCGCATTTGGTGTGCAAAGTGGCAAATTCCTCGGCTTCATGCTCACTAGCCGAGGTATTGAGGCGAATCCAGAAAAGTGTCGAGCTGTCTTGGATATGGCAAGCCCACAAAATATCAAAGAAGTACAACGGTTGACAGGGAGACTTGCTGCACTCTCTAGATTCTTACCCTGCCTAGCTTCTAAGTCTTCATATTTTTTCCAAACTTTAAAAAAGAAAAAATCTTTCCAATTGACTGATGAATGTGAACAAGCGTTCACAACCATCAAAGAAACTCTTTCAAAACCACCAATTTTACAAACTCCTCTTCAAGGGGAACCACTATTCTTATACTTATCTGTGACTAACTGGGCTATAAGCTACGCTCTTATTGCAGAAAGGCAAAAGTAGCAGTTGCCGATTTACTTCACCAGCAAAACATTACAGAATGCCGAACTTCGGTATCCGAGCATTGAGAAGCTCGCTCTAGCACTAGTCTTCTCGGCCAGAAGACTTCGGCCATACTTTCAGAGTCATGTAATCCATGTTCGGACAGATCATCCTTTGCGACAGGTCCTTCAGAAACCGAAACTGGCTGGCCGACTAGTAAAATGGTCGGATGAACTTTCCGAGTTTGACATCAGATACCAGGGGCGATCATCTATCAAATCCCAATTCTGGGCAGATTTTATTGCCAAATTCACAGTACCAGACAATGACGAAAGTTCACCAAAATGGTCTCTATATGTAGACGGCTCCTCTAACCCACAAGGATATGGCGCCGGGATCATACTGGACGACGGAGATGGTAACGTCATTGAACAATCGCTTCACTTTTCCTTCAAGGCAAGCAACAACCAGAGTGAGTATGAAGCCCTTATCGCTGGCCTCAGACTAGCCTCCGATCTCAACATAGCCGAGCTTAAGGTATACTGTGATTCTCTGCTAATTGTTTAGTTGGTAAACTATCTGTACCAGGTAAAAGACCCTTTATTATGCAAATATCTAGAAATCGTACAAACTTTACTTTCAAAATTTCATAAATGTCAGATTGAACATATACCTCGGGAGAAAAATACCCGAGCTGACATACTCTCTAAGCTCGCCAACACACAAATAAATAATTCCTCCCTTCACCGTTTTACCTTAATAAAACCTAGCATAGAATTAACAGAGGTTCTGAGTGTAACATAGGATACATATTGGAGGACTCCATACATGAACTATCTTCAGACAGGAATCTTGCCAGGCGACGTCGAAAACATTCGGCACTTTTGGCGACAAGCCTATTTCTTTACAATTTATAACAATTGCCTATATAAACGAGGATTCGCTCTCGTCCTTTACTAAAAGGTCTTTGCATAACAGAAGCCGATCTTGCACTTGCCGAGGCACATGAGGGTATCTGTGGTACACACCTCGGAGCCCTAAGCCTGTCTTCAAAGATCCTCAGAGCAAGTTTCTATTGGCCAACGCTACAACAAGATTGTAAAACAAAAGTCAAAAATTGTGAGAACTGCCAGAAACACAGTCCGATCACACATCTCCCAGCAGAACTCCTACACTATTTCGAGGTAAGCTGGCCCTTCAATCAATGGGGTATAAATATCCTCGGCCCTTTCCCAACAGCAGCAGGGTAGGTAAAATTCCTGGTTGTAGGAATTGATTATTTCTCAAAATGGATAGAGGCCCAGCCTCTAGCAAAGATTACATCACAACAAATGCTTTCTTTTTTATGAAAATATATTATTTGTCGATTCGGCATACCTCGGCACATTATCACAGATAATGGTTGCCAGTTTGCCGATCATAAGTTCACATCCTTTTTGCAGGACTTGAAAATCAAACAATATTTTTCATCAGTAGAGCACCCACAGACAAACGGGTTAGTAGAGACTGCAAACAAAGTAATACTACGTGCCCTAAGAAAGAAACTGGACGATGAAAAAAGCCTCTGGGCCAACCTTATACCAGAAATCTTATGGCGATATAATACCATGGCCCACTCAACAACAAAAGAAACATCATTTCGTCTAGTATATGGTTTGGATGCTTTGATACCAGTGGAGATCTCCCAATCGTCATTACGAACTCAACTGGCCGAACATACAACAGCAAACACAACCCGGCAGACCTACCTAGACCTCGTCGAAGAAGTCTGATCATCAACAGCAATCAAACACCGAGCCATGCAAAAGAACATAGCTCGGCGATAGAATCAATGACTTCACCCAAGGTCTTTTCAAGTAAACGACCTTGTACTCAGAAGAAGCGAACAAGCCAGAAAACCATCAAACCATGGCAAACTTGCAGCTACCTGGGAGGGCCCTTACCGAATAATTGAAGTCATCGGCAATGGAACTTACCGATTACAAATATTAGATGGTAAAGACCTGCCTAACATTTGGAATGTATCTTCTTTAAAGTTATATTACAGTTAAAACCAGGGATAGGATAGTATTCTTTTTTCTACTACCAAGATTTTTCCAACAATGGATTTTGCTTGGAGAGGTTTTAACGAGGCTAGCCTACCTGGGCCTTTGAAACCAAAGGTTCTACAACAAATAAATTTATTATTTCATCAACTCAATATTTTTGCATTTCATTTATTTATTTGTAACCTATTTATACCGACTATCTATACTCTAAATCTGACCATTCAAAAACTATCAATCAAACAAATAGCTGATCTTACTCTTAATCCGACCATTCGATAACTATCAGTCAAACAAATAGCCGATCTTGCTCTGATTCCGACCATTCGGTATTTATCAATCAAACAAATAACCGATCTAACTGCCAAATCCGATTACTCGGAATAAATCAGTCAAACAGACTGCCGATCTATACTCGAAAACCGACTATTCGAAATCAATCACAAATACAGCCGATCATAAACAGAATCCAACTACACCGAATATCAACTATCAAATAAACCCTACTCCTATTACTCGGGACCTCACCCAACTCGGCCTACTAGGCCTTTCCTTAATGATTAACCAATCTCTATCAAAATAATGCCACTACACCATTGAACCAAAATTTTACCTATATCAAAGCAATTTGGCTCCAAGCCACAGTCACAAATAAGATAACGCTAGCTTATCATAAAATAATATAATTATATTCTATACTAATCATAACATGCAGAACAGCATGTAATCAGAAGCATCATAAGTTGTTTTCCTCAAAAAACAATAGCAACATAAAAACTTACAAACACAAGCTCAAACTAAGAGCAAAATAGTTTACTAACAAAATAAATTATCCAAAAACACAACAAAACCTATTGAACATTTTCACCCCCCTCCACTTTAGCACCATCATCCTCAACCATAGCTCTATCCCGACAATTTTACCCGGATCCATCTTATCCAAATCCACATTAGGAGCTAAGAACCTGGCCTGAAGAGAAGCTCACTCAAACCCCTCAATAAAAGAATCCAAGATCGCCGTCTCCTTACTCTTTTCTAAATTTTTCAACTCGGTGGTCACCTTCACCATTCGAGTACTCATACTCGATAGATCACCCTCTTTCTTTTTAACATCCTCCACCTCCTTTGCATAATTTTCTTTATTCAATTTTAGCTCCTTCTCAACCTCAGCTAATTTACTCTCCAGTTCTGTAACCCTTGCACTCTTCAAATTCAACTGTTCCTCTAACTTCACATTTGGCTTCTGATCGGCAGATCTCCGATGCCTCTTCTCTTAGCTACGCCCCAAACTGGCAAGCCAAAAGCCAATCACCTTAAACAACAAAAAAATCAAAATTATTTTCAGATTTCCACCTATATATCAAAAACACAAACAATACATCAAAGACAAATACCTGCATATACTGATCTGTAGCCACATCACCAATCTCGTCCGCCAACGTGACGTCTACCAAAGATTGACATACATCATCAGCAACAGTCATATAAGAAAGTTCTTCCCCCATAACGACGAGCCACCACTTTGATTGGCAACGTCATGTAGTCTCTGCTGATTTTTGAAAAAACTTTGAATCTCCTTAATAGGAACCTCACCCACATCATCATCGGAACAGTCAGACGGATCGACAACACTTGATTTTCTTTTCTTCAAAATAACTTTCTTTCTCACTGGCTTCGGCTGATTGACTTCACCACCACCCACAATCTTCTCCACTTTTGAAGTAGACCTCTCTTTATCAAGATTTTTGCTCTTAACCCGAGCTCTCAGGGTAGATGCTGAAACCAGGATATTTTCCACCTGCCAAATAACAAAAGAACACAGTTAATACAATTATCCCATTTCATTCAAACTTCCACCATCATACAGCTCACCTATGTACTCTATCACTGCTTGCTTATTGTCGTCATCCCATTGGAGCAAGTCAAACACCAAAATCAATTCCTTCCGATCAATACCTTCAACTAAATACTCAATGATACACTCATTCCTTGGATTAATAGTCTTTGGCCCCAGAATGCTCTGTGGCTCCGAGCACCACCAAATCGGGAACCTTTCTCCAAAATGCTCGTCCATAAAAAACGGGAAGTCCCCAACACTCATTACTTTCACGTACATCTCCTTAAAGTTCTTAAAAGACGATTTATAAAGTTTGAACACAGCAAACCTCGGCGAACTATTCAAATTCACCCACAACCCTTTCCAAACACCTTTTGCCTGGAATAGTGAGAAAAATAACTCCAGTGTAGGTCCCTCTTCCTAAAACTCCATCAAAATCTCAAAAGTACGAAGGAAGGCCCACCCATTAGGATGCAGTTGAGATGGTGCGCAGTTCAACTGCTTAAGCACCTGACACTGAAACTCACTAAAATGGAGTTTCACCCTCAGTTCTTCCAAAACACAACTATACATATAAAAGTATTCGAAACCATCCCCCTGTGGAAAATACGATCACTATCACAACATGGAAGCAACTCCAGTTGAGCTCCAGAACCAACCCTCACAACCCTACCCTTATCTATCTCCTTCACAGCACCCTCATCCAAAAATAAAGATGCATGTTTCTTCACATCCTCATTCACCCAATCATACAACCAATCAATTTTTTCCTTTTTGTCCTTCTCAAAATCCATTAGCAAAGAAAAAAGAAAAGCACCCAGAAAGAAGAAAGGGTTGCAGAAAGCTACAGAGAAAACAGGAAAATACCTCGCTTGCTCATTTTCCCTTCGAATGCCTCTGATAAACTCAAACCCTTATGCAAAATATCAAACCTTTGGTATCCTAAGTCTTAATTAAAAACCCAAAAACTGTTTTCTAATACCACTAACCCATCACTTCAGCAACCCCAGGTGAAATGATGTGCAATGAAAATACGCACGTCATTAATAAGCACTTCAGTTAATTTTCTCTCACCTACAACTTAATTACTATTTAATAAAGCACCTTGAACTGGGGGCTCCAAGGGCAAACCAAACTAGTTGAGCTACACCTTCCCTCAAATAGCCCACTTATAACTCATTAAAAGCTCAACCTGCTTCATTAAACATATTCCCAGGCTAAGTTTAGGGGCTATGATCCGACCGTTACAAATCTGACGTAATAACTCGGCATTATGAGTCATAAACTCGGCAAACTTACGTTATAGCTCGGCGTTATATAAGCCCAACGGACTACGTCCAACAGTCAAAATGTCTCCGTTACACCCTTATTACTACCCTTCAATTCATACAATAAAGCAGGAAGGTAACCGACTTTTGTACTCTCACTTATAAAATGTATGATCTTCTATCCTAAAAACACATTGAATTCTCAATACTGACTTAAATTTCGGAGTGCCTTTACAGGTATACTCCCCCCTTGTTTCTTGCTCACGCTTTGCACGATTGGACATCTCCTCCGGAGTGAAGCTCGGACTTTCCCAAGGCTTAAAGATCGGCACCAAAGATAATAACTCGGCACTGACTCTCAGAAGTCGAACTCACCCTTCAGGTATCCACACAGGAACAATTTTAACTTTGAAATGATGATAATGATGGAAGTCAAAATAATGAATTATTTAACAATTGCTGATAAAAGTTATTAAATACATGTTGACTTGATTAATAAATAATAATATGCTCTATATTCATTGATGCCTAAAAATATTTATAAGAAATAGAAAATAGAAAAGAGTAACTTTACAAAATGCTATAAAATAAAGATAACAAAATAAATTAATGCCAACTTAGCAGCATATTTAGTTAGTTTAATTAATTAACTGACATTAGATTTTGTCAAAACTAAGATAATTAAGATAATAAAAAACACAAAATTCTCATTTAAATGGTCAATATGAAAATATTGTTTCAAATAATTTGTGTATAAATGAGAAACCTATATAGTATTCTAATTAACACATTGACCTTTTATAATTAAATGAATTTTAATTGAGTAAATATAAATGTATATAGTTCGATTAAAAATGCCCTTACCATCATGATTATTATAAAATACCTATTAAAATTGCAAACAACAAATTTGTGGTCATGTAAGAATATGAAACATATTCTATTAAACTAAAATCAATAACCACATCATTTATTTTTTTTTAAATAAGTCTAAACCAAAGGTATTTAACAATGTAATGAATTTTATATTAAATATTATTTTAATTATATTTATTTTGACTTACTCAAACTAAAATTATCCTAACTAAAAATATTTTAGAAAAAATTAAATTAATTTTTATGTATAATTATATGAATAATTATTATGTGTTCAAAATCTACATTGAATCATTATTATATGATTAGTTTTATGTGGCAACAACATTAAAATTGTTTTCTACATATACTAATTACGAGTTATATGTTTGACGTATAATATAATTGTAAAAAATATATTTAACAATTATTAGAATTTATTATTCTTTTATTATTTTTAATTATTAATCTAATTTTTTTGAATTTAATTATTTAATAATATATATTTTTAATTTATATTCTTAAATAGTAAATATGACAATGGGTTGAAATTCGTGTGTTAGCCTGTTTTAACCTATAAAAATAGTATATTAGTTTACTAAGTTTTAACCCTCATAAGAATTAGTCAATTAAACTTGATTATATTCACAAAATATATCGATTAATCTGTTCAACCCATAATAAAATCCGTATATATAACACATGATGAAACTATAATCCATTTTGGTATGCTACGTAATATGCTTATCATTTAATTTTGAATATTTTTAATGAATCTCTATGGCTAGCCTGACTCTCACATTCACCCCCGTATCATTAATTTAACAAAAAGAATAATCATATATGTTTATAAAAGAATAACTCATCCCCGTATCACATTCTTATATAAGAATGCATCAGTCTACCTAACAAAATAATCATATAATCAATTTCATCCATGATAAGACTACATTAAAATTAACTATTAGTATAGAATACACATCAAAATATATTAAAAATAAGTTAAACTATATGTGTGTTTATAAATAAATATATAATAGTTAATTTTAGTGGCTAATTTTAGCGTATAAATAATATTTTTGAATCAATTTAGAAATGCACAAATTAATGTACAAATCATTTATTCAATTTGGTTCCTAAATTTGTACGTAAACTTCAATTTAGTTCTTAAAATTTGAATTGCCTCTATTATTTAGTCCTAAACTTTGTGAACATGTCTCTTATTAGTCTTTGTGACAATTTTCTGCGCATAAAAATTAAGACAATGTTTGGTTTTAAAGACACAGACACACAGAGACATGGACACGCTAGTACATGTCCATTGTATGTTTGTTGAGACACAAATTTTTAATGGACACGTTAGTACACAAATACACACAGAATACATTTATTTAGTATTTTTTCAAAATGTTAAGACACAGAGACAATCAGTTGGACACAATTTTTTAAATTTTTATCCTTTATTTAATTTTAAAATAACAATTTTATCCCTAATCCTAATTCCTTTTTTCTCTTTCTCTTTCTCCATCCACTGAGATGCTCGCCATCCTCCTTCCTCCCTCATCTATCTTTCCTTCACCAACAACCTCTCCCTCGATCATTGCTCTCTCCGTCACCGTTGTCGCCGCTGTTGCATCTCCTCCTTCATCCAAATCCACCGCCGCTGCTGCGTCTCCTCCTTCATCCAGATCTGCGGTTGTCGCCTCTCCCGGCCCCCTCTTCGTGGTGCCCACGGCCGCTTGTCCCTCTTCTTCTTCGAGTCTGCCATTACCGCCTCTCCCTCTACTTTCGTTCTCCCCTTTTTCACAGATATGTTCCTCCATTGCCTTCTCCTTCTCTTTTTTTTATGAAAAATAAATATTCTTGTTGATTTTTGTGAAATTTTTGCTAATTGATTTGTGGTGAATTGTGTGTGATGATGAATCTATGGTGGTGGAGATGGTGGATGGTAGTGACAGCAATGGTGGCTGTTTTTTTTTTGTTTTAAAAAAATTATTATAAGAATAATATGGACTTTTTCTAATTTTATTGTGTTTTGTTCAATGTCTTACTAAACACAATACATATACACTAATAATTTGTGTCCATGTCTTTAATGTCTATGTCTCTGTGTCTTTGTTTCAAGAAATACATAAACTAAACGCTGCCTAATGGAATGCTAACATAGATAGTCGGATACAATGTTGGAATTTGTAAAAGAACAACATTTTGATTTTAATTTGACACTTATATAGCCCCAAAAGAACGTGGTAAGTGGTGTTTATTGAAATTTTTTATTCTCAAAGCAAGTGATACAATGTTGTTTTTAGGTTATTTGAGCGCCAAAACATAACGACGTTGTTTTATAAGTTCCAACGTAGCATCTAACCATGCATGTCAGCGCTCCATTAACATCTGTGTGCAATGCTAGAAATTGTCCCAAGGACTAATGTGAATCAATTTGTAAAGTTTGGGTCTGAATAGAGGCAATTAAAATTTCAAGGATTAAATTGAGACTCGTTTGCAAGTTTAAAGAGCCAAATTGAATATTAACTCGAGCTTACCAGTACATCATCTACCCATGAATATTTAAGATATAAAATAAACAAAAAATTACAATAGCAAATATGTTGTTTATTTAAGATTCTCATTCTCTTTAGGGACTGAGATTGGAGGACTGAGACTCAGTATTGTATTTAGTAGCCAAAGGCTGGAACTAAAATTTTAGCTTTAGGACATAAAATTTCAATTTCTTCAACACCTCTAGAAAATAGAGACATAGGAGACTGAAATTTCTAAAGAAGAAGACTGAAACTTTAATAATATTTATTTTTAAAATTATTTTCATCCAATTTTAAAAATTTCAAATCCAACTCTACCTTTCTTTTACCTTCCAAACCACCACCACCACCTAGGTGGTACTAAGATTAAGATACACCAACCTGGCCTAGAATCTAAATTAATGTTGTTGTTATTATTATTGTTACCACCACTGCTTGAACTGCTATGATGGTCTTTGTTCATAGAAGGAGGATAAATATGATGTTGATGATGTTGTGTTGTAGAAAAAATAACATTGTTGTTATTGGCATTACCTTTTTCACAAGACAAAACAAGGGTAGCGGATTGAACAAGCTCCAAACACATACTTAACTTGTTTAGTTCAATGTGAGTGAGGCTAGGGATTAAGCCTTTGAAGAAAAAAAATTAGAGGTGGATTTGGGTGATGTGTTACAATGGATGGGGAAAAAGAAAAGGAGAAAAGAAAAAGAAAAAAATGGAAAAAAGGTATTTAAATATTTTTATTTGTTTTAGTTATTATATTTTTCTTAAATCAAATAAGATATTGAGATATAATTCAATCATGTATACTTTACACCAAATACAATACAGAAACTTAATTTAATATCTGTCTCTCTTAGTCTCAATATTTCTTCTAAATGTAGCGTTATGTGTATATACTTGTTCATATCCTAGCTCCTCATAAAAGCCAGACTCAAAATGACTAAGCCCCACTCTACAATCTATAGAATAAGAGTCTAAAGCTACACCGTACCACATAATTTACTCGACCTCATATAGGTCGATCACAATGGAGACAACTTCATTTGATTTGCTCGAATAAGATAAATCTCAACTAACTCATATAATCTCTCCTATTAATTTAAAAAAGAGATCACAACAACCTTCCTAAACAAAGAGGAGAAACAACCGACCATCAAAGGTGGAATAACTTTGGAAGTGATTATTAGATCATCATGTACTTCTATAAATACCCTAACACACTTAGGTATTCTTCAAACCCTAACTCATAAAAACCTGCCTCAAATCTTTGATAACTTAAGCATCGGAGTCCTTGCAGGTACCACCAACCAACCTTGCTGAGGAACTCGGATGGCTTCACCTCACCAAGGAAGACATCGAAACATCCCATCAAAAAGAGGTTGGACCTCACGTTTAAGCCCAAATCACATTGATTTTGGTAAGCCTCAGAACATTTGCGCCACTTCCAGAGAACCTGGGAAGTCTACACTAGTAATGGCAGACGTACATCCTAAAGACGGAGCACTGCATCAGATTCAGAGTCACATGGTGGCGACCAATCGAACAATGAGCATGTTCTTTACATACCCCAAAACCTTGATAGAGGAAAATGGGTGGTAGGAGATCAAGAAAATAGAAATCCAGGAGAACGAAGAATAGACTCGCAGATCCATATACCTGAAAAATTAGTTGATAGAAGCACAGCCAATATCCTTGGTTTGGTTCATGGATACCAAGGTCGGTTGGAATAGCTGGAAAATAAGTTGGAAAGATAATGTGACATGGAGAGATCTCTTTGAAGAGAATCACAAAGGTGAAGAGAACTGGAAAAAAAGTTACAGAAGCTGGAACCAAGCCTCAAGGAGAAAATAAATTAGGCAAAATGGGAAACAACACCCCCAGGAAATGTTGACCCCTTCTCCGAAGAAATCATGCAGGCCTGAGTTCCTACTTCCCAGAAACTTCAGGAGCCCAGACATAGACCTTTACGATGGCACCACAAATCCATGACAGCACCTCAGTAACTTTAAAAGTCGTATGTACCTGGCAGATGCTTCAGAAGACACTCGATGCAAGGTTTTCTCAACTACATTGACTAAAGCAGTAATGAAGTGGTTCGATAGTTTACCTCCTAGATCAATCACTTGCTTCGATGATCTAGCCAAGAACTTTTTTACCAGATTCTGGATTCAAAAGGACAAGAACAAGCACGCTCCAAGCCTCCTAGGCATAAAGTAGGAGGTCAGATAAACTCTTCGGGCCTATATAGAAAGGTTTAATAAGGCATGCTTAGAAACCCATAATTTACCTACTGAAACAGGCATTATGGGACTCATAAATAGACTTCGAGAAGGTCTGTTCTCATAGTCCATATCAAGAGATACCGACTTCTTTATATGAAGTTCAAGAACGAGCTGAGAAAACATTAATATTGAGAAAATAGCACAGTTAAGAAAACCTACTGCTCGGCAAGCCAATGAATACCTAATCCGAAATAAAGAAAAAGACTAGAAAAAGAAGAAAGAGTACAACTCAGACAAGCCTAGGAAGTACCACTCCTAAACCTCATTATGAGTATCCTTGGTTGATGTCTACAGAGAGATGTATCATACTGAAAAGATACCCTTTCCAAGCCAATTAAAAGCAGAAAAGGAAAAATCGGTCAGAATATTGTAAATACCACAAGATCTATGGCCATGCTATTAATAGTTGTTATAACTTGAAGAATCTCATTGAGAATCTGACCAGAGAAGGACGATTAGATAGATACCTTGCTGGGAAGTTGGATAAAACCTAAAAAAAAAAAGAGAAGAGTTAGACAAGGAAAGCAGGGAATGACCTTTGAGAACACCCGAAAAGCACATCCACATAATAATTGAGGGATTTCCAGATGGGAAAGTTATCAAATCCTCCCGTAAAAGGCATTTGAAAGAGATTTACCAGGTAGGCACAACTGAGGATATGCCCGAGTTACCCACCATCACCTTCACAAAAGAAGATGCCAAGGGTGTCGTACCTAGTCATGATGATCCAGTAGTAATAACTTTGATCCTAGCCAATACCAATCTTCACTGAATATTTGTGGACCAAGAAAGCTCTGCAGACGTATATTCTATTTAAGTCAACCTTTGATAAGTGGTGCACGAAATTGTGATTACACTTTTCACAACTCCGCACAACTAACCAGCAAGTGCACTGGGTCGTCCAAGTAATACCTTACATGAGTAAGGGTCGATCCCACGGAGATTGTCAGCTTGAAGCAAGCTATGGTTATCTTGTAAATCTTAGTCAGGAGATTAATGATAAAAATGATTTTGTTTATGAAAAGTAAATAACATGAAATAAATGGTACTTGTGATTCAGTAATGAGGAACAGGTTGAGGTTCCAGAGATGCTCTGTCATCTGAATCTCTGCTTTCCTACTGTCTTCTTCTCCAAACACGCATGGCTTCCTTCAATGGCAAGCTGTATGATCCTCTCGGATGAAAAATACCAGGTACGATCTCTGCACGGCTAGTCAACTGTCGGATTTCTCGTCTCGGATGAAAAATACCAGGTACAGCTACCGCACGGCTAATCATCTGTCGGTTCTCACTAGCGTCGGAATAGGATCTCTCTATCCTTTTGCACGCTGTCACTGCGCCCAACATTCGTGAGTTTGAAGCTCGTCACAGTCATCCCTTCCCAGATCCTACTCGAAATACCACAGACAAGGTTTAGACTTTTCGGATCGCAGGAATGCTGCTAATTGGTTCTAGCCTCTACCACGAAGGTTCTAACCTCCGGACTCGGTCTGTGGATTAGAAACCCAAGAGATACGCACTCAAGCTGTCACCCAATGACGACGTTGAGCTCAGATAGAACGGAAGTGGTTGTCAGGCACGCGTTCATAGAATGGAGAATAATGATGAGTGTCACGGATCATATCATTCTCTAAATTGAAGTACGAGTAAGTATCTTAGAATAGAATCAAACGTGATTGAATAGAAAACAGTAGTAATTGCATTAATCCATTGAAACACAGCAGAGCTCCTCACCCCACCTATGGGGTTTAGAGACTCATGCTGTAGAAGATACAATATGAAGTGTAAAATGTCATAAGGTACCAAAAATGAATCTCTAAAAGTAGTTTTTATACTAAACTAGTAACTTCGGTTTTCAGAAAATGAGTAACTAAGTGCAGAGAGTGCAGAAATCTACTTCTGGGACCCACTTGGTGCGTGTCTGGGCTGAGCTTTCAAGCTTTCACGTGCATATGCCCAAAGTTGGAGTTAAACGCCACCCTGGGTGCCAAAATGGGCGTTTAACGCCAAGAACTATGCCAGTTCTGGCGTTTTACGCCAGAAAGTTTTAGGCTGGTTTTTAGCGCCAGTTTGGACCATCAAATCTCTGGAAAAGTATGGACTATTATATATTGCTGGAAAGCCCAAGATGTCTACTTTTCAACGCAATTAAGAGTGCGCTAATTGGGCTTCTGTAACTCCAGAAAAATTTACTTCAAGTTCAGGAGGGTCAGAATCCAATAGCATCTGCAGTCCTTTTTCAGTTTCTGAATCAGATTTTTGCTCAGGTCCCTCAATTTCAGCCAGAAAATACCTGAAATCACAGAAAAACACACAAACTCATAGTAAAGTCTAGAAATGTAATTTTTATTTAAAAACTAATAAAAATATAATAAAAAATAACTAAAACATATTAAAAACTATGTAAAAAATAATGCCAAAAAGGGTATAAATTATCCGCTCATCACAACACCAAACTTAAATTGTTGCTTGTCCCCAAGCAACTAAAAACAAAATAGGATAAAAAGAAGAGAATATACAATAAATTCCAAAATTATCAATGAAGATTAGTCTTAATTAGATGAGCGGGGCTAGTAGCTTTTTGCTTCTGAACAGTTTTGGCATCTCACTTTATCCTTTGAAGTTCAGATTGATTGGCTTCCATAGGAACTCAGAATTCAGATAGTGTTATTGATTCTCCTAGTTCAGTATGTTGATTCTTGAACACAGCTACTTTATGAGTCTTGGCTGTGACCCTAAGCATTTTATTTTCCAGTATTACCACCAGATACATAAATGCCACAGACACATAACTGGGTGGACCTTTTCAGATTGTGACTCAGCTTTGCTAGAGTTCCCAGTTAGAGGTGCCCAGAGCTCTTAAACACACTCTTTTTGCTTTGGACCACGACTTTAACTGTTCAGTCTCAAGCTTTTCACTTGACACCTTCACGCCACAAGCACATGGTTAGGGACAACTTGGTTTAGCCGCTTAGGCTAGGATTTTATTCCTTTGGACCCTCCTATCCATTAATCCTCAAAGCCTTGGATCCTTTTTACCCTTGCCTTTTGGTTTAAAGGGTTATTGGCTTTTTCTGCTTGCTTTTTTTTTCTTTTTTTTTTGCCACTTTTTTCATTTCTTTTTTTTTTCCTGCAAGCTTTTCACTACTTTTTCTTGCTTCAATAATCAATTTTATGATTTTTCAGATTATCAACAATATTTCTCTTTCTTCATTATTCTTTCAAGAGCCAATAATTTTAACATTCATAAACAACAAAATCAAAATTATGCACTGTTCAAGTATTCATTCAGAAAACAAAAATTATTGCCACCACATCAAAAACTAATTTCAGAAAACTAATTTTAAGATAAATTTTGAAACCCATGTGCTTCTTTTTCTTTTGCAAATAAAAATATTATTCAATTAAGAAAGATGAGGGATTCATGGAATCATTTATAGCTTTGAGACATAGACTCTAAACTTTATTGACCATAGAATAAAAATAAGACATAAAATAAACATCAAAGCAGACAAATAATAATAAAAGAAAGGAAATTAAAGACATAAAAATAAATTACTCTAATACTAATACTTAAGTAACTCTTAAAATAGGTTTCTAATAATAAAAGTTATCACAGAGTTAGGACTCAACAACCTTGATTTTGAGGGATAGGTGCTCCTTCAATCTGTGGGACATCCAACTCTTCCAGGGACAGCTTCTGACGTTTTAGCTCCTGTATCTCACGCCCTTGTTTCTCTTGTTCTATGAGCATTTTGCAGAGCATGCTGTTTTGATTCTGCTATTCTTCCTTGAGTTGATTCACAGCTTCTTGCAGCTTGGTGATAGTTGCTTCTAGGCGGGCCCAGTAGTCAAATTGAGGAATTTCTGGGAGGAGCTCATGCGCCCCCCCCCTCTTGATGAGGTTATCTTGAATTTGAGGTCCATCCATCACTTTTTTGTGATTGGGCGTTCAACTGTGATATATTCATCCACACCCATCTGTACCCCCGCATCTTTACATAACAGACTAATCAAGCTTGGGTAGGCCAATTTGGCCTCAGTGGATTCCTTGTTTGCAAACATGTAAATTTCAATAGGGATCAGCTGATGAATATCTACCTCCTTCCCCAGCATAATATAGTGAATCATCACTGCTCTCTTGACAGTGACTTCAGATCGGTTGCTGGTTAGGAGTATAGAACGCCCAATGAAATCCAGCCAACCTCTAGCAACTGGTTTGAGATCACCTCTCTTTAGTTGGTTTGCGACACCTTTTGAATTAGTAATCCACTTGGTTCCAGGGAGGCATATGTCCTCTAGAACTTGATCTAGCCTTTTATTCTTGGCCATTCTCCTATTAAACGACTCTGGATCATCTTGTAGTTAAGGAAGTTTAAGAACTTCTCTCACTTTGTCAAAGTGGAAGTAAATAACCTTTCCTCTGACCATAGTCCAAAAAGGAGTAGAAAGCAGTTCCTTCTAATCTTTGCTTTTCTGTCATCCACAGATTTGCATAAAATTCCTGGATCATGTTTCTTCCAACATGTATCTCAGGATTAGCCAGGACTTTTGATGAGCGGAGAATTTATACCCTTTTTGACATTGTTTATACATAGTTTTAGTATACTTTAGTTACTTTTTATTATATTTTTATTAGTTTTCATTCAAAAATCACATTTCTGGACTTTACTATGAGTTTGTGTATTTTTCTGTGATTTCAGATATTTTCTGGCTGAAATTGAGGGACTTGAGCAAAATTCTGATTCAGAGGCTGAAAAAGGACTGCACATGCTGTTGGATTCTGACCTCCCTGCACTCGAAATGGATTTTCTGGAGCTACAGAAACCCAAATGGTGCGCTCTTAATTCCGTTGGAAAGTAGACATCCAGGGATTTCCAGCAATACATAATAGTTCATACTTTTCTCAAAGATAAATGACGTAAACTGGCGTTTAATGCCAGTTTCATGTGCCATTCTGGTGTTAAACGCCAGAGACAGGTTACAAGTTGGAGTTAAACGCCCAAAACAGGTTACAACCTGGCGTTTAACTCTAGAAACAGCCTAGGCACGTGTAAAGCTTAAGTCTCAGCCCCAGCACACACCAAGTGAGCCCCGGAAGTGGATTTCTGCACTATCTATCGTAGTTTACTCATTTTATGTAAACCTAGGTTACTAGTTTAGTATTTAAACAACCTTTAGAGATTTATTTTGCATCTCATGACATTTTACACATTTCACATTATATTTCTGACGGCATGAGTCTCTAAACCCCATGGTTAGGGGTGAGGAGCTCTGCTGTGTCTTGATGAATTAATGCCATTATTTCTGTTTTCTATTCAATCACGCTTGTTTCTGTTCTAAGATACTCGCTCATACTTAACCGTGATGAATGTGATGATCCGTGACACTCATCACCATTCTCAACCTATGAACGTGTACCTGACAACCACTTCCATTCTACCTTAGATTGAGAGTGTATCTCTTAGCCTCCTGGTTCATGATCAGAGTCTTCGTGGTATAGGCTAGAATTATTGGCGGCCATTCCTGAGATCCGGAAAGTCTAAACCTTGTCTGTGGTATTCCGAGTAGGATCTGGAAAGGGATGACTGTGACGAGCTTCAAACTCACGAGTGCTGGGCGTAGTGACAGACGCAAAAGGATCAATGGATCCTATTCCAACATGAGTGAGAACTGACAGATGATTAGCCGTGCGGTGACAGCGCATTTGGACCATTTTCACTGAGAGGACGGATGGTAGCCATTGACAACAGTGATCCACCAACATACAGCTTGCCATGGAAGGAGACCTGCGTGCGTGAAGAAGAAGACAGTAGGAAAGCAGAGATTCGGAAGACAGAGCATCTCCAAATCCTCAATTTGTTCTCCATTACTGCATAACAAGTATTATTTATTTTATGCTATTTACTCTTCATAAATATAATCACTCTTATCATTGATTTCCTGACTGAGAATTACAAAATAGCCATAGCTTGCTTCAAGCCGACAATCTCCGTGGGATCGACCCTTACTCACGTAAGGTATTACTTGGACGACCCAGTGCACTTGCTGGTTAGTGGTACGAGTTGTGAAAAGTGTGATTTACAATTTGTGCACCAAGTTTTTGGTGTCGTTGCCGGGGATTGTTCGAGTTTGAATAACTGACGGTTCATCTTGTTGCTTAGATTAGGAAAATTTTATCTTTTGGGTCAGAGTCTTTTATTTTCTTTTCAAAAAAATTTTCCAAAAATTTTTTATTTTTCTTTGTTAATATTTAGAGTTTTCTGTTTGAGTTTAAATTCATATTTTAAGTTTGGTGTCAATTGCATATTTTTATTTTCCTTTAAGTTTTCGAATTCTTGTTCATTGTTCTTTCTTGATCTTCAAGTTGTTCTTGCTATTTTTCTTGTTTGATCTTTAGTTTTTCCTGTTCTGTGTCTTTTCATGTTTTTCTTGTGCGTTTTCAAATTATCAGTATTCAAGAAATTTATATACATTAAATACATTTTTTAAAACACGTTAAATTTATAGCTCAGTTGGCTAGAGCGTTGTGCTTATGTTCTTGGTAATTGGGTATCTTCCTTTTAAAACTTTTTCAAAAATAATTTTTCTTTGATTAAATCTTGTGTCAAACTTGTAAATTTGGTGTTCTCTTGTTATTTTTCTTTAATTTTTGAAAATTTATTTTTAGGTTTCCAAAAGTTTTAAGTTTGGTGTTCTTTTTATGTTCTTGAGTCTTTGAATTTTATTCGTGTTGTTCTTGTGAGTCTTCAAGGTGTTCTTGAGTCTTCTTTATATTTTGATCTTAAAATTTTTAAGTTTGGTGTGTCTTGGTGTTTTCCCTCCAAAATTTTCGAAAAACAAGGAGCATTAGATCTAAAAATTTTAAGTCTTGTGTCTTTTGTGTGTTCTTCTCTTTCCTCATTAAATTCAAAAATATCTTTTCTCTTTAATTTTAATTGATTTTCGAAATTTAACTTTAAAAATTCAGATTTTTAATTAAAAATTTTTATCTTATCTTATCTTAGTTTTAAATTTCAAAAAATCAAATCGTTTTCAAAAATCATATCTTTATCAAAATCCTTATCTTATATTGTTGACTTTTTCAAAATTCAAAATTCAAAATTCAAATTTTCAAATTTCAAAATTCAAATTTCAAATTTCAAAAATTTAAAATTCAAAATTTAATTTTCAAATTTAAAACTTAAATTTCAAAACTTCCTAACCACTTTCTCTCTCTTCATTTTTCGAAAATCCTTACCCTTTATTTTTCAAATCTTTTTAATTAATTAATTATTTT
Source organism: Arachis ipaensis (assembly GCF_059453495.1). Lineage (NCBI taxonomy): Eukaryota > Viridiplantae > Streptophyta > Magnoliopsida > Fabales > Fabaceae > Arachis > Arachis ipaensis. The sequence continues at coordinate 118,392,196 of NC_142435.1, read as the reverse complement.
AGTTTTCAATTTCCTTTTAATTTTTGAACTTATATTCGAATTTTTACTTATTTTATTTTATTTTATTTTCAGTTTCCAAAAAAAAAATATTTACAATCCACATCATCTCCCTTTCTCCATCATGGACAAAAGTGGAAATGAACAGTCTAAAAGGACTCTGGGGTCATATGCTAACCCCATTACTGCTGGATACGGGAGTAAAATCTGTACACCTCCTATCAAAGCAAGCACTTTTGAGCTAAATCCTCAGCTCATTGTCATGGTGCAGCAAAATTACCAGTATTCTGGTCTTCCACAAGAAGAACCTACTGAGTTTCTGGCACAGTTCTTGTAAATTGCTGACACAGTGCGTGACAAGGAGGTAGATCAGGATGTATACAGGCTGTTACTATTTCTGTTTGCTGTAAAAGATCAAGCTAAAAGGTGGTTAAATAACTAACCCACAACAAGCATAAGAACATGAAAACAGTTATCAGACAAATTCCTGAATCAATATTTCCTTCCAAAAAGGATGACACAGCTAAGGCTGGACATCCAAGGCTTTAAACAAGAGGATGATGAATCCCTTTATAATGCCTGGGAGAGGTACATAGGGATGCTAAGGAAATGCCCCTCTGAAATGTTTTTAGAGTGGGTGCAATTAGACATCTTCTACTATGGGCTTACAGAAAGAGCTCAGGTATCTCTGGACCACTCAGCTGGTAGATCTATACACATGAGAAAAACTATTGAAGAGGCTCAAGAGCTTATTGATATAGTTGCTAGAAATCAGCATCTGTATATAAGTAGTGGGTCCTCCATAAAAGAAGAAGCCGAAGCAGTATCTACTGAACTTGGTCCTCCAGAACAAGTTGCTGAATTCAATCAACAATTGTGTTTTCTAACAAAACAGCTAGCATAATTCAAGGAGATGCTACAAGACACTAAAAATGCTAATAAAAATATGGAAGCACAATTGAATCAGACAAAACAGCAATTATTAAAGTAGATAACAGAAGAGTGCCAGGCAGTTCAATTAAGAAGTGGGAAAACATTAAATACCTCACTTCAGAGCAGCAGAAAGCCAAGAAAAGAACAACTGATAGAGGATGAGCAAAATATTATCCAAAATCCCTCTGAGGACAGTAAGAGCCCAGAGAGGAATAACTCTAGCATTCAAACGCCAGAAACAGGCAAGGAACTGGCGTCAAACGCCCAATGGAAGCTCAGTTCTGGCGTTCAAACGCCAGAAACAGGTAAGAAGTTGGCGTCCAACGCCAATCCAGCTTCCAACCCTGGCATTCAAATGCCAGTGAGGGATCAGACACACATAAGTGCTGATAGCAACCCCTCTAAAAAGGCTTCTCCAACCACCTCTATAGGAAATAAACCTGCAGCAACTAAGGTTGAGGAATACAAAGCCAAGATGCCTTATCCTCAAAAACTCCGCCAAGAGGAGCAGGATAAGCAATTTGCCCGCTTCGCAGACTATCTCAGGACTCTTGAAATACAGATTCCGTTTGCAGAGGCACTTGAGCAAATACCCTCTTATGCCAAGTTCATGAAAGAGATCTTGAGTCATAAGAAGGATTGGAGAGAAACTGAAAGAGTTCTCCTCACTGAAGAATGCAGTGCAGTCATTCTGAAAAGCTTCCCAGAAAAGCTTAAAGATCCCGGGAGCTTTATGATACCATGCATATTAAAGGGTAATTGCACCAAGACAGCTTTATGTGATCTTGGGGCAAGTATCAACCTAATACCTGCATTCACTATCAGAAATCTTGGTTTAACTGAAGAAGTCAAACCAACCCGGATAAGTCTCTAACTTACTGATGGCTCCATTAAATACCCATCAGGCGTGATTGAAGACATGATTGCCAGGGTCGGGTCATTCGCCTTTCCCACTGACTTTGTAGTGCTGGAAATGGAGGAGCACAAGAGTGCTACTCTCATTCTAGGAAGACCTTTCCTAGCAACTGGACGAACTCTCATTGATGTCCAAAAGGGGGAAGTAACCATGAGAGTCAATGAGGATGAGTTTAAGTTAAATGCTGTCAAAGCCATGCAGCATCCAGACACACCAAAAGACTACATAAAAGTTGATCTTATTAACTCTTTGGTAGAGGAGATCAACATGGCTGAGAGTCTCGAATCAGAGCTGGAAGACATCTTTAAAGATGTTCAGCCTGGTCTGGAGGATTCAGAGGAATTGAAAGAGCCTCTGAAACTTCCTCAGGAAGAGGAGAAACTTCCTAAACCTAAGCTCAAACCACTACCACCATCCCTGAAATATGCATTTCTGGGAGAAGGTAACACTTTTCCGGTGATCATAAGCTCTGCTTTAAATCCACTGGAAGAGGACGCACTACTTCAAGTGCTAAGAACACACAAGACAGCTCTTGGGTGGTCCATAAGTGATCTTAAGGGCATCAGCCTAGCAAGATGCATACACAAGATCCTATTGGAGGACAATGCTAAGCCAGTGGTTCAACCACGGAGGCGGCTAAATCCAGCCATGAAGGAAGTGGTGCAGAAAGAGGTCACCAAGTTACTGGATGCTGGGATTATTTATCTCATTTCTGATAGCCCCTGGGTGAGCCCTGTCCAAGTTGTCCCCAAGAAAGGAGGCATGACAGTGGTTCATAATGAAAAGAATGAATTGGTTCCTACAAGAACAGTTACAGGGTGGTGTATGTGTATTGACTACAGAAGGCTCAATACAGCCACCAGGAAGGATCACTTTCCTTTACCATTTATAGACCAGATGCTAGAGAGACTAGCAGGTCATGAATACTACTACTTTTTGGATGGCTATTCAAGTTACAACCAAATTGCAGTAGACCCTCAGGACCAAGAGAAAACAGCATTCACATGTCCTTCTGGAGTGTTTGCCTACAGAAGGATGCCTTTTGGTCTGTGCAATGCACCTGCAACCTTTCAGAGGTGCATGCTCTCTATCTTCTCTGATATGGTAGAGAAATTTCTGGAAGTCTTCATGGATGACTTTTCAGTATTTGGAGACTCATTCAGCTCCTGCCTTGACCATTTAGCACTTGTTCTGAAAAGATGCCAAGAGACCAACCTAGTTTTAAACTGGGAAAAATGTCACTTTATGGTGACTGAAGGAATTGTCCTTGGGCAGAAAATATCAAACAAGGGAATAGAAGTGGATCAAGCTAAAGTGGAAGTAATTGAAAAATTACCACCACCTGCCAATGTTAAGGCAATCAGAAGCTTTCTGGGGCATGCGAGATTCTATAGGAGGTTTATAAAGGAGTTTTCAAAAATTGCAAAATCTCTGAGTAATCTGCTAGCTGCTGACACACCATTTGTGTTTGACACAGAGTGTCTGCAGGCATTTGAAACTCTAAAAGCTAAGCTGGTCACAGCACCAGTTATTTCTTCACCAGACTGGACATTACCATTCGAACTAATGTGTGATGCCAGTGACCATGCCATTGGTGCAGTACTGGGACAGAGGCATAACAAGCTTCTGCATATCATTTATTATGCTAGCCATGTTTTAAATGATGCCCAAAAAAATTACACAACCACAGAAAAAGAATTGCTTGTAGTGGTTTATGCCATTGACAAGTTTAGATCATACTTAGTAGGATCAAAAGTGATTGTGTACACTGACCATGCTGCTCTTAAATATCTACTCACAAAGCAGGATTCAGAACCCAGGCTCATAAGATGGGTGTTGCTTCTGCAAGAGTTTGATATAGAAATAAAAGACAGAAAAGGGACAGAGAACCAAGTGGCTGATCATCTGTCCCGGATAGAACCAGTAGAAGGGGCGTCCTTTCCCTCTATTGAGATCTCTAAAACCTTTCCGTATGAGCAATTGTTTGCCATTCAGGAAACACCATGGTTTGCAGACATTACAAACTATAAAGCTGCAAGATTCATACCCAAGGAGTACAGTAGGCAACAAAAAAAATTAATTACTGATGCAAAGTACTACCTGTGGGATGAACCATATCTCTTTAAGAGGTGTGCAAACGGAATAATCCATAGGTGTGTGCCTAGAGAAGAAGCACAGAAGATCCTATGGCATTGTCATGGATCACAATATGGAGGACATTTCGGAGGTGAGCGAACAGCCACAAAAGTCCTCCAATGTAGCTTCTACTAGCCTACTCTCTATAAAGACTCCCGAGAGTTTGTGCGTAACTGTGATAGCTGCCAGAGAGCTGGTAATCTGCCTCATAGTTACGCCATGCCTCAGCAAGGGATCTTAGAGATTGAGTTGTTTGACGTATGAGATATTGACTTCATGGGGCCTTTCCCACCATCATACTCAAACACTTATATTCTGGTGGCAGTCGACTATGTATCCAAATGGGTAGAGGCCATTGCAACACCCACCAATGATACTAAGATAGTGCTGAAGTTCCTCCAGAAACATATCTTCAGCAGGTTTGGTGTCCCTAGAGCACTAATCAGTGATGGGGGCACTCACTTCTGCAACAAACAGCTTTACTCTGCTATGGTCCGATATGGAATTAGCCATAAGGTGGCAACTCCATATCATCCACAGACAAATGAGCGGTTAAAGTCGAGGTCCAAAGCAAAAAAAAAAAGAGTGTGCTTAAGAACCATGGACACCTCTAATTTGGGACTCTAGCAAAGCTGAGTCACAATCTGAAAAGGTTCACCCAGTTATGTGTCTGTGGCATTTATGTATCCGGTGGTAATACTGGAAACAAAGTGCTTAGGGCTACGGCCAAGACTCATAAAGTAGCTGTGTTCAAGAATCAACATACTGAACTAGGACAATCAATAACACTATCTAAATTCTGAGTTCCTATAGATGCCAATCATTCTGAACTTCAAAGGATGAAGTGAGATGCCAAAACTATTCAGAAGCAAAAAGCTACTAGTCCCGCTCATTTGATTGGAGCTAAGTTTCATTGATAGTTTGAAATTTATAGTATATTCTCTTCTTTTTATTCTAATTGATTTTCAGTTGCTTGGGGACAAGCAACAATTTAAGTTTGGTGTTGTGATTAGCGGATAATTTATACGCTTTTTGGCATTGTTTTTACATAGTTTTAGTATACTTTAGTTACTTTTTATTATATTTTTCTTAGTTTTCATTCAAAAATAAATTTCTAGACTTTACTATGAGTTTGTGTATTTTTCTGTGATTTCAGGTATTTTCTGGCTGAAATTGAGGGACTTGAGCAATATTCTGATTCAGAGGCTGAAAAAGGAATGCAGATGCTGTTGGATTTTGACCTCCCTGCACTCGAAATGGCTTTTCTGGAGCTACAGAACCCCAAATGGCACGCTCTCAATTGCGTTGGAAAGTAGACATCCAGGGCTTTCCAGCATTATATAATAGTTCATACTTTGCTCAAAGATAAACGATGTAAACTGGCGTTTAACGCCAGTTCCATGTTCCATTCTGGCGTTAAACGCCAGAAACAGGTTACAAGTTGGAGTTAAACGCCCAAAACAGGTTACAACCTGGCGTTTAACTCCAGAAATAGTCTAGGCACGTGTAAAGCTCAAGTCTTAGCCTAGGTTACTATCTATCATAGTTTACTCATTTTTTATAAACCTAGGTTACTAGTTTAGTATTTAAACAACCTTTAGAGATTTATTTTGCATCGCATGACATTTTACACGTTTCACATTGTATTTCTGACGGCATGAGTCTCTAAACCCCATGGTTGGGGGTAAGGAGCTCTGCTGTGTCTCGATGAATTAATGCCATTACTTCTGTTTTCCATTCAATCACGCTTGTTTCTATTCTAAGATACTCGCTCGTACTTAACCGTGATGAATGTGATGATTCATGACACTCATCACCATTCTCAACCTATGAACACGTGCCTGACAACCACTTCCGTTCTACCTTATATTGAGAGTGTATCTCTTAGCCTCCTGGTTCATGATCAGAGTCTTCGTGGTATAGGCTAGAATTATTGGCAGCCATTCCTGAGATCCGGAAAGTCTAAACCTTGTCTATGGTATTTCGAGTAGGATCTGGGAAGGGATGACTGTGATGAACTTCAAACTCACGAGTGATGGGTGTAGTGACAGACGCAAAAGGATCAATGGATCCTATTCCAACATGAGTGAGAACCGACAGATGATTAGCCATGCGGTGACAGCGCATTTGGACCATTTTCACTGAGAGGACGGATGGTAGCCATTGACAACGGTGATCCACCAACATACAGCTTGCCATGGAAGGAGACCTGCATGCGTGAAGAAGAAGACAGTAGGAAAGCAGAGATTTGGAAGACAGAGCATCTCCAAATCCTCAATCTGTTCTCCATTACTGCATAACAAGTATTATTTATTTTATGCTATTTACTCTTCATAAATATAATCACTCTAATAATTGATTTTCTGACTGAGAATTACAAAATAGCTATAGCTTGCTTCAAGCTGACAATCTCCGTGGGATCGACCCTTACTCACGTAAGGTATTACTTGGACGACCCAGTGCACTTGCTGGTTAGTGGTACGAGTTGTGAAAAGTGTGATTTACAATTCGTGCACCAACTTCCCAGCCCTTGTTTTGAATCTGCTCTTAGATCTCCGGGTATTCATCTTCTTTCAGATTGAACCTAACTTCCGGGATTACTGATCTTCTACACACAATTTTGAAATAATGGTCTGTATGTTCTTTGGTGCAGAAGTCATGCATCCAATGTGGTTTTGGATTGCTTTCTTTCTTCTCTCTTAAAGCTGTTTGTCTTCCTTTGGGTGCCATGAGATTGGTTTGTTTTATCTCAGGGATCACGGAAATCACACCAAACTTAGAGATTTGCTTACCCTCAAGCAAAATAAAAAGAAATAAGATGAATAGATGGAGAGAAAGGTTCGAATGATGGAGTGAAGGGGGTGACCGAATGTATAAATAAAGGGGAGGGAGGGAATGGGTTCGAAATTTTAGAAAAAGATATGATTTGAAAGATATGATTGATAAAAGATAAACATGATATGAAAAAGAGAAGATTGTTTTCAAAATTTAAGAGATATGAAAAAGATATGAGGAAGTTAGATCTGAGTTTTTGTTTATGCATCTAAGAAACAAAAAAATAATATGAATGAGTTAAAAAGATTTGAAAAGAAATTGGAAATATGAATGAGTTTTTGAAAAAGAATTGAAAAGAATTAAAAAAGAATTAAAAAGAATTTATAAGATTATAAATTTTTGTGAATGGAAATTAAAAAATGAATGTTTGTAATGTTTGGATGCAGAAAATTTTGATTTAAAATATGAAAATTCGAAAAAAATTGAAATGGAAACGAAATTACCTCTTCCCTAACTGTTCTGGCGTTAAACGCCCAGAATGATACCCATTCTGGCGTTTAACGCCCATCTAGTGGCCATTTTGGGCGTTTAACGCCCAGCCAGGTACCCTGGCTGGCGTTAAACGCCAGAAATCCTTCTTTACTGGGCGTTTTTCTGAACGCCCAGAATGCTGCCATTTCTGGCGTTAAACGCCCAGAATGCTGCCCATTCTGGCGTTTAACACCCAGAATGATACCTTTACTGGCGTTAAACGCCCAAATTGCCTCTTTACTGGCGTTTTGATGCCAGTGAGCTCTTTTTCTCTGTGATTCTTCTGCTTTATGTTCCGAACCTTTATTTCCCTGACTTGTTCACTGAAAAGCTTTAATAAACATGAACAACAAAATTAAATGGATTTATATAATTGTTATAAACATCTAAATTTTGATAATGGCTGGGTTACCTCCCAGTAAGCGCTTCTTTACTGTCTTTAGCTGGACTTTTACTGAGCTTTTTAATTTAGTCTCAGTTTTGAGCATTCTTGCTCAACATCACCTTCAAGATAATGTTTGATTCTCTGTCCATTAACAATAAACTTTTTGTCAGAATCAATATCTTGAAGCTCTACATTGCCATATGGTGACACACTTGTAATCACATACGGTCCCCTCCACCGGGATTTTAATTTCCCAGGGAACAATCTGAGCCTAGAGTTAAACAGCAGGACCTTCTGTCCTTTCTCAAAGACTCTAGATGATAGCCTTTTGTCATGCCATCTTTTTGCTTTCTCTTTATAAATTTTAGCATTTTCAAAAGCATTGAGTCTGAACTCCTCCAGCTCATTCAACTGGAGTAATCTTTTCTCTCCATCTACCTTAGCATCAAGGTTTAAGAACCTTGTTGCCCAGTAGGCCTTGTGTTCCATTTCCACTGGCAGATGACAGGCTTTTCCATACACAAGCTAGTATGGAGAGGTCCATATAGGAGTCTTGAATGCGGTTCTGTATGCCCATAGAGCATCATCCAGACTTCTTGCCCAATCCCTTCTACGGGTACTTATAGTCCGTTCCAGGATTCGTTTTAGTTCTCTATTTGAGACTTCAGTCTGCTCATTTGTCTATGGATGATATGGAGTGGCCACTTTATGGTTAATTCCATATTGGACCAGAGCAGAGTCAAGCTATTTATTGCAGAAATGAGTGTGATAAACCCATATTTTATGATATATTTTGTGCTTAATTTGAGTGATTTATTCAATCCTTCACCCACTTATTCATATTAATTGCATGATTTTACTTCTCCTTCCTTATTATGTGATGTATGTGAAAAACATGTTTCCTATGCTTAAAAATTAATTATTTTAATTACCCTTATTATCAATCGATGCCGTGATTAGTGTGTTGAGTAGTTTCAGATCTTCTAAGGTAGGAATGACTCAAAGGATGGAAAGGAAACATACAAAAAATGGAAGGAAAGCACAAAATGGCATTTTGGAGAAACTGGCATCCACGCGATCGCATGGGCGACGCGGACGCATGCCAAGCGCGAATCAACAGCGACGCGGCCGCATGACTGACGCGACCGCGTGCCTTAAGCCAAACACATATGACGCGGCCGCATGACTAACGCGACCGCGTGACAAGAAAAGCTCCGAATGACGCGACCGCGTGACCCACGCGGAGGCGTGACAGAGGCCACGCACCAGAAATTGCAGAAAACGCTCCCAGCGATTTCTGAAGCCCTTTTTGGCCCAAATCCAAGTCCAGAAGGCATAGACCAGAGGTTATGAAGTGAGGGAATGCATCCATTCAGGGAGAGCTCGCCAATTTAGTTACTTCTCATGATTTAGATTTAGTTTTGAGAGAGGTTCTCTCCTCTCTCTCTTAGGATTTAGGATTTCTCTTAGTTTTAGGAGTGACTCTCAATCCCAAGTTTAATGTTCCTTTACTTTAAGCTTCACTTTCACTTTTATTCATTCCATTACTTTAGTTGATTATTTACTTTTGCCATTTAATTTATGAATTCTTCTATGTTCTAGATTATTTGAATTAATGTTATTTGAGGTATTTCAGTTTATTATTGCTTTCTTTTATTTATGTCACCATTGCTTTCAATCTGAAGACATTTTTATTCCAGCAAATTTACTTTTTCCCTTTTGGTCTTGGTTAAGAAATCAGTAACTCAGGAGTTATCTTAGCTCAATATATTTGATAACTGTTATCTTTGCTAATTGAATTGAACTTCAATAATCCCAACCTTTTCTTAGGAAATAAATAGGATTCAACGATCAAACTAATTAGTCCCTTGACTTTCCTTTGCTTTAGCAAGGGTTAACTAAGTGGAATTAAGATTCAATCTTCTTTATTATTGAGAAGGATAACTAATTTGGACTTCCAATTTCTCATACCTTGCCAAAAGTTTGCTTTACAGTATTTATTTATTTTAATTGTCATTTAAATTATTTGTCATATTTATTCCTCACTCTCAACCCCGATTTACAACCTTTATAGCCAATAATAAAAACATACTTCCCTGCAGTTCCTTGATAAGACGACCCGAGGTTTGAATACTTCGGTTAACAATTTTAAAGGGGTTTGTTACTTGTGACAACCAACACGTTTGTGCGAAGGGATTTTTGTTGGTTTAGAAACTATATCTACAATGCGACTGTTTTATTAAATTTCTTTACTAGCAAAAACCTATTCGTCAAAATGGCGTCGTTGCCGGGGAACTGCTAACGTGTGCCTTATTATTGGTTATTGTAAATATTTTTCTTTTACTTGTTTATTTATTTCAATTTTTTTTCTTTTTAATTTTATTTGCTACTATGAACTCTCACCCCTCTCACTTTGAGTTTGGTTCTAACTTTGTTGAAGGAAATAGAAGCCACAGCAGGAATATGCATCAAGGTCAGACCAATCAAGGATGGATGGAGCCAAGAGGATCTAATCAACCCTTTAGGCAACAACACCCTCCAAGATATCATGGACAATGACCATTCTACAATGCATACCCAGTGATGAGCGGATAATTTATACGCTTTTTGGCATTGTTTTTACATAGTTTTCAGTATGATTTAGTTAGTTTTTAGTATATTTTTATTAGTTTTTAATTAAAAATCACATTTCTGGACTTTACTATGAGTTTGTGTGTTTTTCTATGATTTCAGGTATTTTCTGGCTGAAATTGAGGGACCTAAGCAAAAATCAGATTCAGAGGTTGAAGAAGGACTGCAGATGCTGTTGGATTCTAACCTCCCTTCACTCAAAGTAGATTTTCTGGAGCAACAGAACTTCAAATGACACCTTTCCAATTGCGTTGGAAAGTAGACATCCAGGGCTTTTCAGAAATATATAATAGTCCATACTTTGCTCGAGTTTAGACGACGCAAACTGGCGTTTAACACCAGTTCCATGCTGTATTCTGGAGTCAAACGCCAGAAACAGGTTGCAAAGTGGAGTTCAACGCCAGAAACAGGCTAAAAACTGGCGTTCAACTCCAAGAATGACCTCTCCACATGTAAACATCAAGCTCAGCCCAAGCACACACCAAGTGGGCCCCGGAAGTGGATTTTTGCATCAATTACTTATTTCGGTAAACCCTAGTAACTAGTTTAGTATAAATAGGACTTTTTACTATTGTATTTAGATGATCTTTGGAACGTTTTTCCTTAGACTTGGGGGCTGGCCATTCGGCCATGCCTGGACCTTATCACTTATGTATTTTCAACGGTAGAGCTTCTACACACCATAGATTAAGGTGTGGAGCTCTGCTGTTCCTCAAAGATTAATGCAAAGTACTACTATTTTTCTATTCAATTCAACTTATTCCGCTTCTAAGATATTCATTCGCACTTCAATATGATGGATGTGATGATCGTGACAGTCATCATCATTCTCAACTTATGAACGCGTGCCTAACAACCACTTCTGTTCTACCTTAGATTGAATGGATATCTCTTGGATATCTAATACAGGGGACCGAGTCCGAGTTATTAGTGTCTTTGTGGTATAAGTTAGAACCCATGGATGGCCATTCCTGAGATTCGAAAAGTCTAAACTTTGTTTGTAGTATTCCGAGTAGGATCTGGGAAGGGATGGCTGTGACGAGCTTCAAACTCGCGAGTGCTGGGCGTAGTGACAGACGCAAAAGGATAGTAAATCCTATTCCAGTATGATCGAGAACCGACAGATGATTAGCCATGTAGTGACAGCGTATTGGACCATTTTCACAGGAGGATGGGATGTAGTCATTGACAACGGTGATGCCCTACATAAAGCTTGCCATGGAAAGGAGTAGGATTGATTGGATGAAGATAGCAGGAAAGCAGAGATCAGAGGAACAAAAGCATCTCTATACGCTTATCTGAAATTCTCACCAATGAATTACATAAGTACCACTATCCTATTTTATATTTTAGTTATTTTCATCCACTATAATTTCTTAATACAATTTAATCCGCCTGACTGAGATTTACAAGGTGACCATAGCTTGCTTCAAGCCGACAATCTCCGTGGGATCGACCCTTACTCACGTAAGGTTTATTACTTGGACGACCCAGTGCACTTGCTGGTTAGCTGTACGAAGTTGTGAAACAGATATAAGATCATGAACGTGCGTATTGAGTTTTTAGCGCCGTTACCAAGGAATGGAATGATCACGATTTCGCACACCAAGTTTTTGGCGCCGTTGCCGGGGATTGTTCGAGTTTGGACAACTGACGGTTCATCTTGTTGCTCAGATTAGGTAATTTTATTTTATGTTTAAGCATTTTATTTCAATTTAATTTTCGAAAAATCTTTCAAAAAAAATTTTTTTTCCCTTTGTTTTCGAAAATTATTTTAAAATTTTTAAAAATGAATTCTAAAGTTTCAAAATGGTATGCTGAAGTTTGGCTAGCCATCAAGCTTTAGACTAACCTGGTATGATTCCTGGAATCTTGATTGAGGACTTTGAATTCATTACTTCCTTTTTCCTATATGTTTTTGAAAAAAAAAATATATACAAAAATCCAAAAAAAACATTAATAAAATCATAAAAATCAAAAATATTTTGTGTTTCTTGTTTGAGTCTTGAGTCAATTTTTAAGTTTGGTGTCAATTGCATTTTTTCTAAAAATTTATGCATTTTTCAAAAATTCATGCATTCATAGTGTTCTTCATGATCTTCAAGTTGTTCTTGGTAAGTCTTCTGGTTTGATCTTGATGTTTTCTTATTTTGTGTCTTTTGTTGTTTTTCATGTGCATCTTTGCATTCATAGTGTCTAAGCATTAAAGATTTCTAAGTTTGGTGTCTTGCATGTTTTTCTTTCATTAAAAATTTTCAAAAATAAGTCTTGATGTTCATCTTGATCTTCAAAGTGTTCTTGGTGTTCATCTTGACATTCATAGTGTTCTTGCATACATTGTGTGTTTTGATTCATAATTTTTATGTTATGAGTCTTTTTCATGTTTTTCTCTTTCTTCATTAAAAATTCAAAAATAAAAAAATATCTTTTCCTTATTTTACTCAAAATTTTCGAAAATATGATTTGATTTAGTCAAAAAGTTTTTAAATTTAATTGTTTCTTATGAATCAAATCAAATTTTCAATTTAAAAATTCTATCTTTTGCAAATCTTTTTCAAAAATCAAATCCTTTTCAAAATTTCTTTCTAATATTTTCGAAAATTTTTCAAATTAATTTTCAAAAATCTTTTTCTTAATTTTAGTTCATGATTTTCGAATTAGTTACTAACATTTAATGTGATTGATTCAAAAAATTTCAAGTTGTTACTTGCCTATTAAGAAAGGTTCAATTTTTAAATTTTAAAAATCATATCTTTTTAGTTCTTGTTAGTCAAGTAATCAACTTTAGTTTTCAAAATCAAATCTTTTTAATTTTCTTTTCAAATCTTTTTCAAATTAAAGATTTCAATCATATCTTTTTCAAATTCAATTTCAAAATCTTTTCTAACTTCTTATCTTTTTAAAATTGATTTTCAAATCTTATCTTTTTGTTTCATTCATATCTTTTTAAATTTCAATCATATCTTTTTCAAAAACAAATTTCAAAACTTTTTCAGTCAATCTTATCTTTTTGTTTCAATCATATCTTTTTCAAAACTACCTAACTAATCCTCTCTCTCTCTTATTTTTGAAAATTCCCTCTCTCCTTTTTCAAAATTCCTTTTTAATTAACTAATTGTTTTAATTTTAATTTAATTTCAACTTTAATTTTTGAAATCTAACTTTCAATTTTAATTTTTATTTTAATTAAATTTCAAAATTCTCTCTCTCATCTCCTTCTATTTATTTATTCATCTACTAACACTTCTCTTCCATCCAAAAATTCGAACACCACCTCCCTCTCTGTGTTCGAGTTTTCCCTCTTCTCTTCCTTACATTACATTATTTTCTTCTTCTACTCACACAAAGGAACCTCTCTCTACTGAGGCAAAGAGGATCCCTATTATTTTCTGTTTTCTTCTTTTTCATATGAGCAGGAGCAAGGACAAGAACATTCTTGTTGAAGCAGATCCTGAACCTGAAAAGACTCTGAAAAGAAAACTAAGAAAAGCTAAAATACAACAATCCAGAGACAACCTTACAGGAATTTTCGAACAGGAAGAGGAGATGGCAGCCGAAAATAATAATAATGCAAGGAGGATGCTTGGTGACTTTACTGCACCTAATTCTAATTTACATGGAAGAAGCATCTCCATTCCTGCCATTGGAGTAAACAATTTTGAGCTGAAACCTCAATTAGTTTCTCTGATGCAGCAGAACTGCAAGTTTCATGGACTTCCATATGAAGATCCTTTTCAGTTCTTAATTGAATTCTTGTAGATCTGTGACACTGTTAAGACCAATGGGGTTGATCCCGAGGTCTACAGGCTTATGCTTTTCCCATTTGCTGTAAGAGACAGAGCTAGAGTGTGGTTGGACTCTTAACCCAAAGATAGCCTGAACTCTTGGGATAAGCTGGTCACGGCTTTCTTAGCCAAGTTCTTTCCTCCTCAAAAGCTGAGTAAGCTTAGAGTGGATGTTCAAACCTTCAGACAGAAAGTAGGTGAATCCCTCTATGAAGCTTGGGAGAGATATAAGCAACTGACCAAAAAGTGTCCTTCTGACATGCTTTCAGAATGGACCATCCTGTATATATTCTATGATGGTCTGTCTGAATTAGCTAAGATGTCATTGGATACTTCTGCAGGTGGATCCATTCACCTAAAAAAAAGCCTGCAGAAGCTCAAGAACTCATTGACATGGTTGCTAATAACCAGTTCATGTACACTTCTGAGAGGAATCCTGTGAGTAATGGGACGCCTCAGAAGAAGGGAGTTCTTGAAATTGATACTCTGAATGCCATATTGGCTCAGAACAAAATATTGACTCAGCAAGTCAATATGATTTCTCAGAGTCTGAATGGAAGGCAAGCTGCATCCAACAGTACTCAAGAGGCATCTTCTGAGGAAGAAGCTTATGATCCTGAGAACCCTGCAATAGCAGAGGTGAATTACATGGGTGAACCCTATGGAAACACCTATAATCCCTCATGGAGAAATCACCCAAATCTCTCATGGAAGGATCAACAAAAGCCTCAACAAGGCTTTAATAATTGTGGAAGAAACAGGTTTAGCAATAGCAAGCCTTTTCCATCATCCACTCAGCAAAAGACAGAGAGTTCTGAGCAGAATCCATCTAGCTTGGCAAATATAGTCTCTGATCTATCTAAGGCCACTCTAAGTTTCATGAATGAAACAAGGTCCTCTATTAGAAATTTGGAACCACAAGTGGGCCAGCTAAGTAAAAGGATCACTGAAATCCCTCCTAGTACTCTCCCAAGCAATACAGAAGAAAACCCAAAAGGAGAGTGCAAGGCCATTGAATTGATCATCATGGCCGAACCTACAAGGGAGGGAGAGGACGTGAATCCCAGTGAGGAAGACCTCCTGGGACGTCCAGTGATCAATAAGGAGTTTCCCTCTGAGGAACCAAAGGACTCTGAGGCTCATCTAGAGACCATAGAGATTCCATTAAACCTCCTTATGCCATTCATAAGCTCTGATGAGTATTCTTCTTCTGAAGAGAATGAAGATGTTACTGAAGAGCAAGTTGCCAAGTACCTTGGTGCAATCATGAAGCTGAATGCCAAATTATTTGGCAATAAGACTTAGAAAGATGAACCTCCCTTGCTCACCAATGAACTGAGTGATCTGAATCAACTGAAATTGCCTCAGAAGAAACAGGATCCTGGAAAGTTCTTAATACCTTGCACCATAGGCACCATGACCTTTGAGAAGGCTCTGTGTGACCTTTGGTCAGGGATAAACCTCATGCCCCTCTCTGTAATGGAGAAACTGGGAATCTTTGAGGTGCAAGCTACCAGAATCTCATTAGAGATGGTAGACAACTCAAGAAAATAGGCTTATGGTCAAGTAGAGGACGTGTTAGTAAAGGTTGAAGGCCTTTACATCCCTACTGATTTCATAATCCTGGATACTGGGAAGGATGAGGATGAATCCATCATTCTTGGAAGACCCTTCCTAGCCACAGCAAGAGCTGTGATTGATGTGGACAGAGGAGAATTGATCCTTCAACTGAATGAGGAATCCCTTGTGTTTAAAACTCAAGGATCTCCTTCTATAACCATGGAGAGGAAGCATGAAAAACTTCTCTCAGTGCAGAGTCAACCAAAGCCCCCACAATCAAACTCTAAGTTTGGTGTTGGGAGGCCTCAACCAAACTCTAAGTTTGGTGTTGAACTCCCATATCCAAACTCTAAGTTTGGTGTTGGGAGTCTATAAAATTAACCTGATCACCTGTGTGGCTCTATGAGAGCCCATTGTCAAGCTATTGACATTAAAGAAGCGCTTGTTGGGAGGCAACCCAATGTTATTTAATCATTTTTATTTTATTTTCTCTTTGTTATTTCATGTTTTATTAGGTTGATGATCATGTGGAGTCACAAAAACTACTGAAAAAATCAAAAACAGAATGAAAAACAGCATTGAAAACAGAACACCCTGGAGGAAGGGCTTACTGGCGTTTAAACGCCAGTAAGGAGCATCTGGCTGGTGTTTAACGCCAGAACAGAGCATGAAATTGGCGTTAAATGCCAGAAACAAGCAGCAGTCTGGCGTTTAAACGCCAGGATTGCACCCAGAGGAAAGCTGGCATTAAACGCCAGAAACAAGCATCACACTGGCTTTAAACGCCAGAAACAAGCATCAGACTGGCGTTTAACGCCAGAAACATGCACCATACTGGCGTTCAACGCCAGAAACATGCTGCAGACTGGCGTTGAACGCCCAAAACAAGCATGGAAGTGGCGTTTAACGCCAGAAACATGCTGCAGTCTGGCGTTAAACGCCAGGATTGCATATATAGGGTGTTTTACACGCCTCAAAGGTGAAGGGATGAGAAATCCTCAAACACCTCAGGATCTGTGGACCCCACAGGATTCCTTCAGGATCTGTGGATCCCACAGGATCCCCACCTACTTCTTCTCTCCTCTTCACACCTTTTCATAACTCTCTTCCCCAAATACCCCTCACCAATCAACTCAATCACTCTTTCCCATCACCTCTTCACTACTCACATCCATCCTCTCTTCCCTAAAAAACCCCACCTACCTTTAAATTCAAAATAATTTCCCTCCCAAACCCAACCCTAAATGGCCGAACCCTAACCCCTCCCCACTCTTATATAAACCCCTCATTCCTTCTTTATTTTCACACAACACAACCCTCTCTTCTTCCACTTGGCCGAAACCACTTCTCCCTCCATCTCCTCCATTCTTTTCTTCTTCTACTTCTTTCTCATTTCTTTTGCTCGAAGATGAGCAACCATTTTAAGTTTGGTATGCTAAAAGCATTGCTTTTTGTTTTTCCATAACCATTCATGGCACCTAAGGCCAGAGAGACCTCTAGAAAGAGGAAAGGGAAGGCAATTGCTTCCACCTCTGAGTCATGGGAGATGGAGAGATTCATCTCTAAGGTCCATCAAGACCACTTCTATGAAGTTGTAGCCAAGAAGAAAGTGATCCCTGAGGTTCCTTTCAAACTCAAAAAGAATGAGTATCCGGAGATTCGACTTGAAATCCAAAGAAGAGGTTGCGAAGTTCTAACCAACCCCATTCAACAAGTCGGGATCTTAATGGTTCAAGAATTCTATGCAAACGCATGGGTTACTAGGAACCATGATCAAAGTGTGAACCCGAACCCAAAGAATTGGCTCACCATGGTTCGGGGGAAATACTTAGATTTCAGTCCGGAGAATGTGAGGCTGGCGTTCAACTTGCCAATGATGGAAGAGAACGTACGCCCCTACACTAGAAGAGTCAACTTTGATCAAAGGTTGGACCAAGTCCTCATGGACATATGTGTGGAAGGAGCTCAATGAAAAATTGACTCAAAAGGCAAGCCAGTTCAACTAAGAAGGCTTGACCTCAAACCAGTAGCTAGAGGATGGTTGGAGTTCATTCAACGCTCAATCATTCCTACTAGCAACCGGTCTGAAGTTACTATAGACCGGGCCATCATGATCCATAGCATCATGATTGGAGAGGAAGTGGAGGTTCATGAGATTATACCTCAAGAACTCTACAAGGTGGCTGACAAGTCCTCCAACTTGGCAAGGTTAGCCTTTCCTCACCTTATTTGCCACCTCTGTAATTCGGCTGGGATTGACATAGAGGGAGGCATCCTCATTGAAGAGGACAAGCCCATCACTAAGAAAAAGATGGAGCAAACAAGAGAGCATGGACCTCAACATGAGCATGAGGAGATTCCTCACCATGAAATCCCTGAGATGCCTCAAGGGATGCACTTTCCTCCACAAAACTATTGGGAACAAATCAACACTTTCCTAGGTGAATTAAGTTCCAACATGAGACAATTATGGGTGGAACATCAAGAGCACTTCATCATCCTCCATGAAATTAGAGAAGATCAAAGAGCTATGAGGGAGGAGCAAGAAAGACAAGGAAGAGACATAGAGGAGCTCAAAAGCACCAGTGGTTCTTCAAGAAGAGGAAGACGTCACCCTCACTAAGGTAGACTCATTCCTTAATCTCCTTGTTTATTTATTTTCCTGTTTTTTCGATTTTTATGCTTTATGTTTGTTTATGTTTTTGTCTTCATGATCACTAGTATTTAAGTGTCTATGCCTTAAAGTTATGAATGTCCTATGAATCCATCACCCCTCTTGAATGAAAAATGTTTTAATTACAAAAGAACAAGAAGTATATGGTTTCGAATTTATCCTTGAAACTAGTTTAATTATTTTGATGTGGTGACAATACTTTTTGTTTTCTGAATGAATGCTTGAACAGTGCATATGTCTTTTGAAGTTGTTGTTTAAGAATGTTAAATATGTTGGCTCTTGAAAGAATGGTGAAAAGGAGACATGTTATTTGATAATCTGAAAAATCCTAAATATAATTTTTGAAGCAAAAAAACGCAGTGAATACAAAAGCTTGCAGAAAAAAAATAAAAGAAAAAAAAAGAGAATATAGCGAAAAAAATTTGGGAAAAAGAAAAAACAAGCAGAAAAAGCCAAAAGCTCTTAAAACCAAAAGGCAAGAGCAAAAAGCCAATAACCCTTAAAACCAAAAGGCAAGGGTAAATAAAAAGGATCCAAGGCTTTGAGCATCAGTGGATAGGAGGGCCTAAAGGAATAAAATCCTGGCCTAAGCGGCTAAACCAAGCTGTCCCTAACCATGTGCTTGTGGCGTGAAGGTGTCAAGTGAAAACTTGAGACTGTGCGGTTAAAGTCAAGGTCCAAAACAAAAAGAAGAGTGTGCTTAAGAACCCTGGACACCTCTAATTGGGGACTTTAGCAAAGCTGAGTCACAATCTGAAAAGGTTCACCCAGTTATGTGTCTGTGGCATTTATGTATCCGGTGGTAATACTGGAAAACAAAGTGCTTAGGGCCACGGCCAAGACTCATAAAGTAGCTGTGTTCAAGAATCAACATACTGAACAAGAAGAATCAATAACACTATCTGAACTCTAAGTTCCTATAGATGCCAATCATTCTGAACTTCAATGGATAAAGTGAGATGCCAAAACTATTCAAGAGGCAAAAAGCTACAAGTCCCGCTCATCTGATTGGAGCTATGCTTCATTGATATTTTGGAATTTATAGTATATTCTCTTTTTTTTATCCTATTTGATTTTCAGTTGCTTGGGGACAAGCAACAATTTAAGTTTGGTGTTGTGATGAGCGGATAATTTATACGCTTTTTGGCATTATTTTTACATAGTTTTCAGTATGATTTAGTTAGTTTCTAGTATATTTTTATTAGTTTTTAATTAAAAATCACATTTCTGGACTTTACTATGAGTTTGTGTGTTTTTCTGTGATTTCAGGTATTTTATGGCTGAAATTGAGGGACCTGAGCAAAAATCAGATTCAGAGGTTGAAGAAGGACTGCAGATGCTGTTGGATTCTAACCTCCCTGCACTCAAGGTGGATTTTTTGGAGCTACAAAACTCCAAATGGCGCGCTTTCAATTACGTTGGCAAGTAGACATCCAGGGCTTTCCAAAAATATATAATAGTCCATACTTTGCCCGAGTTTAGATGACGCAAACTGGCGTTCAACACCAATTCCATGCTACATTCTGGAGTCAAACGCCAGAAACAGGTTGCAAAGTGGAGTTCAACGCCAGAAATAGGCTACAAACTGGCGTTCAACTCCAAGAATGACCTCTCCACGTGTAAACTTCAAGCTCAGCCCAAGCACACACCAAGTGGGCCCCGGAAGTAGATTTCTGCATCAATTACTTATTTCTGTAAACCCTAGTAACTAGTTTAGTATAAATAGGACTTTTTACTATTGTATTTAGATGATCTTTGGAACGTTTTTCCTTAGACTTGGGGGCTGGCCATTCGGCCATGCCTGGACCTTATCACTTATGTATTTTCAACGGTAGAGTTTCTACACACCATAGATTAAGGTGTGGAGCTCTGCTGTTCCTCAAAGATTAATGCAAAGTACTACTGTTTTTCTATTCAATTCAACTTATTCCGCTTCTAAGATATTCATACGCACTTCAATATGATGGATGTGATGATCGTGACAGTCATCATCATTCTCAACTTATGAACGCGTGCCTGACAACCACTTCTGTTCTACCTTAGATTGAATGGATATCTCTTGGATATCTAATACAGGGGACCGAGTCCGAGTTATTAGTGTCTTCGTGGTATAAGTTAGAACCCATGGATGGCCATTCCTGAGATTCGGAAAGTCTAAACCTTGTCTGTGGTATTCCGAGTAGGATCTGGGAAGGGATGGCTGTGACGAGCTTTAAACTCGCGAGTGCTGGGCGTAGTGACAGACGCAAAAGGATAGTAAATCCTATTCCAGTATGATCAAGAACCGACAGATGATTAGCCATGCAGTGACAGGGCATTGGACCATTTTCACAGGAGGATGGGATGTAGCCATTGACAATGGTGATGCCCTACATAAAGCTTGCCATGGAAAGGGGTAGGATTGATTGGATGAAGACAGCAGGAAAGCAGAGATCAGAGGAACGAAAGCATCTCTATACGCTTATCTGAAATTCTCACCAATGAATTACATAAGTACCACTATCCTATTTTATATTTTAGGTATTTTCATCCACTATAATTTCTTAATACAATTTAATCCGCCTGACTGAGATTTACAAGGTGACCATTGCTTTCTTCAAGCCGACAATCTCTGTGGGATCGACCCTTACTCACGTAAGGTTTATTACTTGGACGACCCAGTGCACTTGCTGGTTAGTTGTACGAAGTTGTGAAACAGATATAAGATCATGAACGTGCGTATTGAGTTTTTAGCACCGTTACCAAGGAATGGAATGATCACAATTTTGCACACCACCCAGCTGATAGATATGGTGGATAATCTTGTAACTACCAACAAGCCCCACCCCGTGCCTATAGACCATCCTCTCAACATAACCTCGAACCACCACACTCACAAGCTTCTCTTCACCATTCGCCACCACATGATCCCTATTTACCCCAGTTCCAATCCAATCACTCCCAAGCACCACCACTTTCCTATGTATCATGTCCAAATCCATCACCCCGAGAATTAGAAGTTCGCCTCAAGGAAACAGTAAATAAACTTCAAACAACCATTCGACAACTGGAGCAAGCAGTAATTCAATTAGCTTCTAGATGTTCGAATATTCATGGACCAACCATAGCCCCGTGTGGATAATCTAGCGAAGAGCGTAGCATGAAGGAAATACTAGAAACTCCAGTGGACAAGACAGAGAATGAATTCGTACTAGAACGAGTAGAAGAAGCTGTCATTACGCAAGAAGAAGAGTTGGTTGAAGATCTAGGAGACGCTGAACCTCCATGGGAATTCAGAGCTGAGGAGAACTCCATCAAGGACGTTACAGTTGATGCTAAGGAGGACAGTGCACAATCCCCAAGGCAAGTCATTTATGAAGAACTAGACAGAATAATCCAGGACACAAATTCCCTTGATGATGATAGTCACAAGTCAAGTTCTCTTAGTAATGAACTTGCATGCGCAAGTGAATTCTCTGAGATGAAGAATCTTCCCCAAATGAATACGAAGATGATGCAGACGTAGATTTCTCTCAACCTCCAATCTATGACTCGAATGATGAGGAAGACAAAGAAGACTTTGACCAGGACACAGATGCATTTGAAGAACCTTGCAAAGAAGTGGAGGAATTCACAGAAGAGCACAAAGGGAGTAGAACTTACAGAACCACCGGAAACACCTACCCCAAGGCCATTACCACCCAATACAAGCTTCAAGTGGGTACAATCTTTGACCTTTAACTTTACTTTTCCACTTGAATACGGTTTGCTTGAAACAGATGGCCAACTTAGAGCTCTCTGCGGCTTTAAGAGTAAGAGGGAAATGGGTCGTGCTCAGAGCTGGTGCACAAGGTTCGATAAGGTTCCACGCTACAACTTGAAGTGCACAGATTGGTATCAAGTTCAATCGAATGGATCTCGGAAAGCATTTGGTCACCATGGTGAGAATCTACTTTCTAAACCGCCCAGATGGAAAAATATAGATCAAGACGGAGGCGATTTAAAAGCAAAGTTTGGGGTCCTGGAATCTATTCTGACATTCGTCATTCCGGGAGCCTAAAAATTTGTTTGAAGCTGCTCAGGAGCTTTACATGCCTAGTTTGGGACCCCGGAGGCTATTGGGATTCCAAGCATTGGTGGATATTTTTGGATGAATTTAAACATAAGCCGCCATAACAGGAAGCCCCTCCAATGTCCAACTTAAGGACTTTAACTAAAAGTGCTAGGTGGGAGACAACCCACCATGGTATGATCGTTCATTTTTCAATTTTTATTTCGTTTTGTTTGTTTTCAAGTTTTATTTTATTTTATAATATTGAACCTGGAATTTTGCATCGCATTCATATTAATCATTGCATTCTGCATTGTGCATCAAAAAAAAAAAGGGGTGCGCGACGCGACCGCATCACTCATGCGATCGCGTCACATTGCGAAAAACACTACCCACGCGACCGCGTCATCCATGCGGCCGCGTGATATGAAATCGGCGTAAAGATCCAACGTCCAGAAAGTTGGGCTAGAATCGTGCGGCCATTGTGCGTTTTGCACAAGATGCCCACGCGATCGCATGCCCCATGCGATCGCGTCACTTGCACACAACCAATCCCACGCGACCGCGTGAGCGACGTGATCGCGTCGCATGGATTGCACAACACCCCAAAAGGAGACAGAGAGTTGCGCGGAAACGACGCTGGATTCGTGCATTTTGCACAAATTCGAGCGACGCGATCGCATGCCCCAGGCGATCGCGTCATTCACTCTTTTAGCCATTCCATGCGATCGCGTGCCCTATGCGATCGCATCACCCCCATTCCGCTCCAGCCACGCGACCGCGTACCCCACGCGATCGCGTGGATTTAAAATTATAACCCCCTCAGTCACGCGAACCCTATCAGTCGCGCCCCCCCTTGAAACCCTCTCCTCCCTCTCTTCCCCTCCAATCCAACCACTACCATCCAGCCACCATCACCGCCACCCCCAGACGTCGCCGACCTCCTAGACGCCGCCGCCACCTACCCCCCTTCCTCCTCCCCCTTTTTTCTTCTTCTCCCTTCTTCCTCCTCCCTCCAACACCACTGCTCCTCCGCCGTCACCACCGCTGCCCTGCCCACCGCCGCCCTGCCCACTGCCACTCACACACCTACCCCCTCCCTTCCCCTCCTACCCCCTACTCCATTACCCATCCCTTCTTTCCCCCCTGCCCCGAACATCCGTGCCCACCACCGCCAGCCGCCGCACCAGACGCCGTCACCACCACCCCCAGCCTCCTTTATGCCCACTCTCCTTATTCGGCCTACTAGGTTCTGACGAACGCCACCCTTCTATCCTTAGTCGTTATTTCATTATTTTCTGTTTATGTTCATGTTTAGGCTAGTTAGATATGCATGTTGTAGTGGATTTTAGGTTGTTAGGTAGCCTAGGATGTGGTTAGTGGATTTAGGCCTGTTTACTTGCACTGTTCATGTTTCTGTTTTATCAAATTTGCAATTCTGCTGTTGCTGTGATGTTTGTAATGTTCATACACTGTGATTTCTTGTTTCATGCTGCTCTTTACACTGAATTTTCATGTTTATATTCCTTATATGTAATTGAAAGCTTTAATTTTAATTCATATGAACTATTTGATTGCTGTTTATTTTTCGGGACAATCCAATTTTAGCCGGAATGCTGCCCAAATTTCTGTAAAATATTTTCATTCATGTTTTGGTTTTGGCATTTTGAAATCTGCTTTCCTCTGCTTTACCCAAACCCATTCATGAATGCCAGGCATGCATTCTTATTCTTTTTGATTTCCTGGTTCATATATTGCATTTTTGATGTTTGATTCCAATTTTTGCTATTTCTATATCTATTTGAATCTTCATCAACTGGTTTTCCTTGTTTGGTTATGAGTTACCTATAGCTCCTAATTATGAATGCCTGTTATTTAGAAACTTATCCTTATGCCACTTACCTTAACCCATTTTTCACTAACTCACTAATTCTAATTTCCTGAACTCTTTTTTAATTCTAACCAACCTAACCTTTTAATATCTTTCTTCTGGTTTCTCACTTTCTTTTAACCTTCTAACCATGGCATACTGATAATTCTTCCTACTTAACATGCCTTCTATTACATTTTGGATTGTGTATTTTTCCTTTCGAACTTTTAACTCCTATACAATCCTTAATGCACATTTACTTAACTCATTTACCTCATTCTAATTCTCCTTTGCCACTTTGTGTTTCTTTTGACTAATTGCCTATTTATTTTCCTCTTTTTATTATATCCTGATTTTCTTTTTTCAGGATGTCAGATTCCCAGAGAAAGGGAAAAAGAAAGGCTACCACTGGCAAACGTAAAAGAGGAGAATCATCTATGTCTATCATAGATCTCATGCATGATGCCTCCTGGCGGGAGAAAAACTTCACCCCGCAAGAGAAGGCCGACCAGCTGCTCCCTGCTAATGACCCAGTGAAGTTTGCAAACTGATACTGTGAGCTGAAGTATCCGGTGTTTGTAAACTCCAGGAACCTATACCTGGAGAAGACTCTGAAGATCCCAGGAGAACTCCAGCAATACACCTCTGATCAGATTAAACAAAGAGGCTGGTTCTTTCTAGAGAGAAACCTGTCTGAGGTCAATGCATCTTGGGTAAGGAAATTCTACTGCAATTACTTCAAGACTTCCCTAGATGCAGTGAACCTTAGGGGGAAGCAGATTCTGGTCACTGAAGAGGCAATTGAAGATGTTCTGAAGCTTCTGCCTAAATCTGATCAGCCAAATGGTTATCAGAAAGCTGAGGAAGACATGCGCTTTCTGAAGTTTGATTGGGATGCAGTCAAAGTCCGGATAGCCCTTGACCCGACCGTTCCTTGGATTATGGGTCAGAACACCACCATGCCCAAGGGAATCAAGCGGGCATACTTGAATGATGAGGCTCGGCTATGGCATCAGATACTTAGCAACTTCATTATGCCGAGTACTCACGAGACAGATATACCTGCCGCTATGATCACCCTCCTATGGTGTGTGATGGAGGGTAAGGACTTGTACCTGCCACGCTTTATCTGGTTCTACATGGCCAGGGTCCACGTCCGAGGCACTCTTCCCTTTCCATATTTGATCACACAGCTAGGCCGTCGAGCTGACGTGCTTTGGGAGGATGCTGATGAGAGGCCACCTGCTGCAGAATGCAAGAAGATTATCCCGCACAGCAGGAACTTTCTGGCCTTGGGCTACAGACCTCCAGTCCTCACTGCTCCTGGTGACACTGCCACACCATCTCCTGGCCCCTCTTCCTCCACAGCTACACCTTCCACCACCACTGCACCTCCACCTGCCTCAGAGCCCATCTATCATCTAGTGCACCGCCTGTTTCGACGGCTTGACCAGATGGAGCGTCGCAACAAGCGACGCTATGAGCACCTGAAGCTGATGATACGATCTGGCGACATCCCCTCCGAGCCTGACACACCATCCGAGGCATCTGAGGAGGAGACGGATGCGCTTGAGGCTGCGACCCATCCACAGAGAGAGACAGAGCAGGCTGCACCACAGGCAGAGGTTCCACATCAGATTCAGGCTGCAGATCCTGAGATCCCTATCCAGTCAGCACCTCCTCTGCAGCAGCCAGATCCTCAGCCCACCACCACAGAGACTCCAGCTACCATCCCTTCCGATGATGACACCCCTTCACACCCTGCTTGAGTGAGCATCAGGGACGATACTTCCTTTTAAGTGTGGGGAGGTCGCCATCTCTGGCATATTATTTTGGTGAACCACTACAGACTCTTTTTCTTTTATTTTGGATATTTTTCTGTATTTTTCTCTTTATTTTTATTTTTTTCTGAGTACTTATACATTGCTACTTTCATGTATTTATACTCTATTTCTGCATTTTGCATTTTTTTTAGTTCATATTTTAGCCACTTAGTTTAGTTGCAATTCTAACTTATTAGTTATAGAAATTGTGGATTGATTAGTATAGTTTACCCTTTTTAGCATAAGATAACTCGGAATAGATTGAAAAGAAAAAGGAAGTAAACTAGAGACTTTAACAGAATCAAAACAACCCACACCTTGTATATATGGCATTACATGTTAGTTAATTAAACAACATTTCATCAAGGAGAAACACTAGAACTTTAAAGCCACCTTAAGTTTTACATTGAGAATAATGGGAATTTTTAACTAAACCTGCATGACATACATAAGTGATAAATGATTTTTTAGCTAGAGAACACATAGCCTGTGAGTTTTGAGCTTAATTGTATGGTTATATTCAAACCATAATTCTTATTCCTGTGTGTTCCGCCCTTCTTTTATATTCTGGTGTTCTTTACTTTGTTTTAATCTATATGTCCGATTATAGAATGTAGATACATACCAAGAGAGTGATTGAGGCCATTATTTGATTTTAGCTCACTTATCCCAAAATAGCCTACCTTTTACATCACCCTTGTTAGCCCCCTTGAGCCTTTAAATCCCCTCTTGTTTTATAACCACATTACTAGCCTTAAGCGGGAAAACAAATAAAGAAGTCCCAAGTTGAATCCTTGGTTAGCTTAAGATAGAAATTGTGTAATTGTTTAAATGTGGGGAAACCTATTGGGAACATGGATGATAGAAACAAAGGGTAGAAGGTGGAAAAAGAATAAAGATGTTTCAAAATAAGAATTTTTGGGAAACATGCTCATGTGAAGTTAAAGAAATTAAATTACCATGTGCATTAAAAAAAATTTAATTTTCAATATTTGAATAAAGGGGACACCAAAGGATTCCCCAAATGCAAATAAAGCAATGCACATGCGATAAAAATAAACATTAAGGCATGAACATGTAACATCAAAAGTGGGAAAATATGAGAAAATAGGTAAAGCAGCTTTGCTTTAGAAAGTATGTATGTTAGGTGAGATCTTAGACTAATTAAGGATTCACTTATTAGCTCACTTAGCCTTATACATATACCCTTACCTTTACCTTGGCCCCATTACAACCTTAATTAAAGACCTCATGATTTTTGGTATGTCTATATTCTATAATTGTTGATTGGTTAGATGAAGAACAAAGTTATAGAAAGAAAGAATAAAAAAGAAGAATAGAGTGATTAACCCAATAAACACTGAGTGATTAGAGAGTAAACACAAAATCCAGTGAGGGTTCAATAGCTCATTAACATATATCTCTGCTTAAATTATTAATTGTCTTACAAGTTTTTAAAATGTTTTTCTCTCCCATCTCAATTGTAAAGGCACCTTATCACTATCTAAGGCTTGGCTATATATATATACATGACTCCTTGAGAATGTCAATTAATTTAACTACATGCAAGCTTTATATTCAAGTGAATAAAAATTAGAATTGCATGATGCATCATTCACCTAGGTAGTTGCATTTAGATTAGATTGCATTGCATGACATTCCACCACTTTAACCTTACTTTTTACCTTGGATTTAGCATGAGAACATGCTATTGTTTAAGTATGGGGAGGTTGATAAACCTATATTTTATGATATATTTTGTGCTTAATTTGAGTGATTTATTCAATCCTTCACCCACTTATTCATATTAATTGCATGATTTTACTTCTCCTTCCTTATTATGTGATGTATGTGAAAAACATGTTTCCTATGCTTAAAAATTAATTATTTTAATTACCCTTATTATCATTCGATGCCGTGATTAGTGTGTTGAGTAGTTTCAGATCTTCTAAGGCAGGAATGACTCAAAGGATGGAAAAAAAACATACAAAAAATGGAAGAAATGCACAAAATGGCATTTTGGAGAAACTGGCATCCACGCGATCGCATGGGCGACGCGGACGCATGCCAAGCGCGAATCAACAGCGACGCAGCCGCATGACTGACGCGACTGCGTGCCTTAAGCAAAACACATATGACGCGGCCGCATGACTAACGCGACCGCGTGATAAGAAAAGCTCCGAATGACACGACTGCATGACCCACGCGGAGGCGTAACAGAGGCCACGCACCAGAAATTACAGAAAATGCTCCCAGCGATTTCTGAAGCCCTTTTTGGCCCAAATCCAAGTCCAGAAGGCATAGACCAGAGGTTATGAAGTGAGGGAATGCATCCATTCAGGGGGAGCTCGCCAATTTAGTTACTTCTCATGATTTAGATTTAGTTTTGAGAGAGGTTCTCTCCTCTATCTCTTAGGATTTAGGATTTCTCTTAGTTTTAGGAGTGACTCTCAATCCCAGGTTTAATGTTCCTTTACTTTAAGCTTCCCTTTCACTTTTATTCATTTCATTCCTTTAGTTGATTATTTACTTTTGCCATTTAATTTATGAATTCTTCTATGTTCCAGATTATTTGAATTAATGTTATTTGAGGTATTTCAGTTTATTATTGCTTTCTTTTATTTATGTCACCATTGCTTTCAATCTGAAGACATTTTTATTCCAGCAAATTTACTTTTTCCCTTTTGGTCTTGGTTAAGAAATCAGTAACTCAGGAGTTATCTTAGCTCAATATAATTGATAACTGTTATCTTTGCTAATTGAATTGAACTTCAATAATCCCAACCTTTTCTTAGGAAATAAATAGGATTCGAAGATCAAACTAATTAGTCCCTGGACTTTCCTTTGCTTTAGCAAGGGTTAACTAAGTGGAATTAAGATTCAATCTTCTTTATTATTGAGAAGGATAACTAATTTGGACTTCCAATTTCTCATACCTTGCCAAAAGTTTGCTTTACAGTATTTATTTATTTTAATTGTAATTTAAATTATTTGTCATATTTATTCCTCACTCTCAACCCCGATTTACAACCTTTATAGCCAATAATAAGAACATACTTCCCTGCAGTTCCTTGAGAAGATGACCCGAGGTTTGAATACTTCGGTTAACAATTTTAAAGGGGTTTGTTACTTGTGACAACCAAAACGTTTGTACGAAGGGATTTTTATTGGTTTAGAAACTATATCTACAACGCGACTGTTTTATTAAATTTCTTTACTAGCAAAAACCTATTCGTCAAAATGGCGCCGTTGCCGGGGAACTGCTAACGTGTGCCTTATTATTGGTTATTGTAAATATTTTTCTTTTACTTGTTTATTTATTTCTGTTTTTTTTCTTTTTAATTTTATTTGCTACTATGAACTCTCACCCCTCTCGCTTTGAGTTTGGTTCTAACTTTGTTGAAGGAAATAGAAGCCACAGTAGGAATATGCATCAAGGTCAGACCAATCAAGGATGGATGGAGCCAAGAGGATCTAATCAACCCTTTAGGCAACAACACCCTCCAAGATATCATGGACAACGACCATTCTACAATGCATACCCAGTGATGAGCGAATAATTTATACGCTTTTTGGCATTATTTTTACATAGTTTTCAGTATGATTTGGTTAGTTTTTAGTATACTTTTATTAGTTTTTAATTAAAAATCATATTTCTGGACTTTACTATGAGTTTGTGTGTTTTTCTGTGATTTCAAGTATTTTCTGGCTGAAATTGAGGGACCTGAGCAAAAATCAGATTCAGAGGTTGAAGAAGGACTGCAGATGCTGTTGGATTCTGACCTCCCTGCACTCAAAGTGGATTTTCTGGAGCTATAGAACTCCAAATGGTACGCTTCCAATTGCGTTGGAAAGTAGACATCCAGGGCTTTCCAGAAATATATAATAGTCCATACTTTGCCCGATTTTAAAGGATGCAAACTGGCGTTCAATGCGAGTTCCATGATGCATTCTGGAGTCAAACGCCAGAAACAGGTTGCAAAGTGGAGTTCAACGCCAGAAACAGGCTACATACTGGCGTTCAACTCCAAGAATGACCTCTCCACGTTTAAACTTCAAGCTCAGCCCAAGCACACACCAAGTGGGTCCCGGAAGTGGATTTCTACATCAATTACTTATTTCTGTAAACCCTAGTAACTAGTTTAGTATAAATAGGACTTTTTACTATTGTATTTAGATGATCTTTGGAACGTTTTTCCTTAGACTTGGGGGCTGGCCATTCGGCCATACCTGGACCTTATCACTTATGTATTTCAACGGTAGAGCTTCTACACACCATAGATTAAGGTGTGGAGCTCTGCTGTTCCTCAAAGATTAATGCAAAGTACTACTGTTTTTCTATTCAATTCAACTTATTCCGCTTCTAAGATATTCATTCGCACTTCAATATGATGGATGTGATGATCGTGACAGTCATCATCATTCTCAACTTATGAACGCGTGCCTAACAACCACTTCTGTTCTACCTTAGATTGAATGGATATCTCTTGGATATCTAATACAGGGGACCGAGTCCGAGTTATTAGTGTCTTCGTGGTATAAGTTAGAACCCATGGATGGCCATTCCTGAGATCCGAAAAGTCTAAACCTTGTCTGTGGTATTCCAAGTAGGATCTGGGAAGGGATGGCTGTGACGAGCTTCAAACTCGCGAGTGCTGGGCGTAGTGACAGACGCAAAAGGATAGTAAATCCTATTCCAGTTTGATCGAGAACCGACAGATGATTAGCCAAGCAGTGACAGCGCATTGGACCATTTTCACAGGAGGATGGGATGTAGCCATTGACAACGGTGATGCCCTACATAAAGCTTGCCATGGAAAGGAGTATGATTGATTGGATGAAGACAGCAGGAAAGCAGAGATCAGAGGAACGAAAGCATCTCTATACGCTTATCTGAAATTCTGACCAATGAATTACATAAGTACCACTATCCTATTTTATATTTTAGTTATTTTCATCCACTATAATTTCTTAATACAATTTAATCCGCCTGACTGAGATTTACAAGGTGACCATAGCTTGCTTCAAGCCGACAATCTCCGTGGGATCGACCCTTACTCACGTAAGGTTTATTACTTGGACGACCCAGTGCACTTGCTGGTTAGTTGTACGAAGTTGTGAAACAGATATAAGATCATGAACGTGCGTATTGAGTTTTTAGCGCCGTTACCAAGGAATGGAATGATCACGATTTCGCACACCAAGTTTTTGGCGCCGTTGCTGGGGATTGTTCGAGTTTGGACAACTGACGGTTCATCTTGTTGCTCAGATTAGGTAATTTTATTTTATGTTTAAGCATTTTATTTTAATTTAATTTTCAAAAAATCTTTCAAAAAAAAATTTTTTTTCCCTTTGTTTTCGAAAATTATTTTAAAATTTTTAAGAATGAATTCTAAAGTTTCAAAATGGTATGCTGAAGTTTGGCTGGCCATCAAGCTTTAGACTAACCTGGTATGATTCCTGGAATCTTGATTGAGGACTTTGAATTCATTACTTCCTTTTTTCTATATGTTTTCGAAAAAAATATATATATATACAAAAATCCAAAAAAAAAACATTAATAAAATCATAAAAATCAAAAATATTTTGTGTTTCTTGTTTGAGTCTTGAGTCAATTTTTAAGTTTGGTGTCAATTGTATTTTTTCTAAAAATTTATGCATTTTTCGAAAATTCATGCATTCATAGTGTTCTTCATGATCTTCAAGTTGTTCTTGGTAAGTCTTCTTGTTTGATCTTGATGTTTTCTTATTTTGTGTCTTTTGTTGTTTTTCATGTGCATCTTTGCATTCATAGTGTCTAAGCATTAAAGATTTCTAAGTTTGGTGTCTTGCATGTTTTTCTTTCATTAAAAATTTTCAAAAATAAGTCTTGATGTTCATCTTGATCTTCAAAGTGTTCTTGGTGTTCATCTTGACATTCATAGTGTTCTTGCATACATTGTGTGTTTTGATTCATAATTTTTATGTTATGAGTCTTTTTCATGTTTTTCTCTTTCTTCATTAAAAATTCAAAAATAAAAAAATATCTTTTCCTTATTTTACTCAAAATTTTCGAAAATATGATTTGATTTAGTCAAAAAGTTTTTAAATATAATTGTTTCTTATGAATCAAATCAAATTTTCAATTTAAAAATTCTATCTTTTGCAAATCTTTTTCAAAAATCAAATCCTTTTCAAAATTTCTTTCTAATATTTTCGAAAATTTTTCAAATTAATTTTCAAAAATCTTTTTCTTAATTTTAGTTCATGATTTTCGAATTAGTTACTAACATTTAATGTGATTGATTCAAAAAATTTCAAGTTGTTACTTGCCTATTAAGAAAGGTTCAATCTTTAAATTTTAAAAATCATATCTTTTTAGTTCTTGTTAGTCAAGTAATCAACTTTAGTTTTCAAAATCAAATCTTTTTAATTTTCTTTTCAAATCTTTTTCAAATTAAAAATTTCAATCATATCTTTTTCAAATTCAATTTCAAAATCTTTTCTAACTTCTTATCTTTTTAAAATTGATTTTCAAATCTTATCTTTTTGTTTCAATCATATCTTTTTAAATTTCAATCATATCTTTTTCAAAAACAAATTTCAAAACTTTTTCAGTCAATCTTATCTTTTTGTTTCAATCATATCTTTTTCAAAACTACCTAACTAATCCTCTCTCTCTTATTTTTGAAAATTCCCTCTCTCCTTTTTCAAAATTCCTTTTTAATTAACTAATTGTTTTAATTTTAATTTAATTTCAACTTTAATTTTCGAAATCTAACTTTCAATTTTAATTTTTATTTTAATTAAATTTCAAAATTCTCTCTCTCATCTCCTTCTATTTATTTATTCATCTACTAACACTTCTCTTCCATCCAAAAATTCGAACACCACCTCCCTCTCTGTGTTCGAGTTTTCCCTCTTCTCTTCCTTACATTACATTCTTTTCTTCTTCTACTCACACAAAGGAACCTCTCTCTACTGAGGCAAAGAGGATTCCTATTATTTTCTGTTTTCTTCTTTTTCATATGAGCAGGAGCAAGGACAAGAACATTCTTGTTGAAGCAGATCCTGAACCTGAAAGGACTCTAAAAAGAAAACTAAGAGAAGCTAAAATACAACAATCCAGAGATAACCTTATAGTAAGTTTCGAACAGGAAGAGGAGATGACAGCCGAAAATAATAATAATGCATGGAGGATTCTTGGTGACTTTACTACACCTAATTCCAATTTACATGGAAGAAGCATCTCCATTCCTGCCATTGGAGCAAACAATTTTGAGCTGAAACCTCAATTAGTTTCTCTGATGCAGCAGAACTGCAAGTTTCATGGACTTCCATCTGAAGATCCTTTTCAGTTCTTAACTAAATTCTTGTAGATCTGTGACACTGTTAAGACCAATGGGGTTGATCCCGAGGTCTACAGGCTTATGCTTTTCCCGTTTGCTGTAAGAGACAGAGCTAGAGTGTGGTTGGACTCTCAACCCAAAGATAGCCTGAACTCTTTGGATAAGTTGGTCACGACTTTCTTAGCCAAGTTCTTTCCTCCTCAAAAGCTGAGTAAGCTTAGAGTGGATGTTCAAACCTTCAGACAGAATGAAGGTGAATCCCTCTATGAAGCTTGGGAGAGATATAAGCAACTGACCAAAAAGTTTTCTTCTGACATGCTTTCAGAATGGTTCATTCCACAAGTAGTACTTTGCATTAGAAATCAATTTTTTCATTTGTTGCTTACTGTACTCTTTGGGTATGAATCTCATAGCTTTATAGTTTACAATGTCTGCAAACCATGGTAATTCCTGAATGGCTAAGAGTTGCTCATCCAGAAAGGTTTCAGAGATCTCAGTAGGAGGGAGGGACGCCCCTTCTACTAGTTCGATCCGGGACAAGTGATCTGCTACCTGGTTCTCTGTCCCTTTTCTGTCTCTTATTTCTATATCAAACTCTTGCAAAAGCAACACCCATCTTATAAGTCTGGGTTTTGAATTCTGCTTTGTGAGGAGATATTTTAGAGCAGCATGGTCAGTGTACACAATCACTTTTGATCCTACTAAATAAGATCTGAACTTGTCAATGGCATAAACCACTGCAAGTAACTCCTTTTCTGTGGTTGTGTAATTTTTCTGCGCGTCATTTAAAACATGGCTAGCATAATAAATGACATGCAGAAGCTTGTTATGCCTCTGTCCCAATACTGCACCAATGGCATGGTCACTGGCATCACACATTAGTTCAAATGGTAATGTCCAGTCTGGTGCAGAGATGACTGGTGTTGTGACTAGCTTAGCTTTCAGAGTCTCAAACGCCTGCAGACACTCTGTGTCAAAGATAAATGGCGTGTCAGCAGCTAGCAAATTACTTAGAGATTTTGCAATTTTTGAAAAATTCTTTATAAACCTCCTATAGAATCCTACATGCCCCAGAAAGCTTCTTATTTCCTTAACATTGGTAGGTGGTGGTAATTTTTCAATTATCTCTACCCTAGCTTGATCCACCTCTATTCCCTTGTTTGAAATTTTGTGCCCAAGGACAATTCCTTCAGTCACCATAAAGTGACATTTCTCCCAGTTTAAAACCAGGTTAGTCTTTTTTGCACCTTTTTAGAACAAGTGCTAGATGGTCAAGACAGGAGCTGAATGAGTCTCCAAATACTGAGAAGTCATCCAGGAAGACTTCCAAAAATTTCTCTACCATATCAGAGAAGATAGAGAGCATGCACCTCTGAAAGGTTGCAGGTGCATTACACAGACCGAATGGCATCCTTCTGTAGGCAAATACTCCAGAAGGAAATGTGAATGCTGTTTTCTCTTGGTCCTAAGGATCTACTGTAATTTGGTTGTAACCTGAATAGCCATCCAAAAAATAGTAGTATTCATGACCTGCTAGTCTCTCTAGCATTTGGTCTATGAATGGTAAAGGAAAATGATCCTTTCTGGTGGTGGCTGTATTGAGTCTTCTGTAGTCAATACACATACGCCACCCTGTAACTGTTCTTGTAGGAACCAGTTCATTATTTTCATTATAAACCACTGTCATGCCTCCCTTCTTGGGGACAACTTGGATAGGGCTCACCCAGGAGCTATCAGAAATAGGATAAATAATCTTAGCCTCTAGTAACTTAGTGACCTCTTTCTGCACCACCTCCTTCATGGCTGGATTCAGCCGCCTCTGTGGTTGAACCACTGGCTTAGCATCATCCTCCAATAGGATCTTGTGCATGCATCTGGCTGGGCTAATGCCCTTAAGATCACTTATGGACCACCCAAGAGCTGTCTTGTGTGTCCTTAGCACCTGAATTAGTGCTTTCTCTTCCTGTGGCTCTAAAGTAGAGCTTATTATTACTGGAAAAGTATCATCTTCTCTCAGAAATGCATATTTCAGGGATGGTGGTAGTGGCTTGAGCTTGGGTTTAGGAGGTTTCTCCCTTTCCTGAGGAGTTTTCAAGGGTTCTTCTGTTTTCTCTGATTCCTCCAGATCAGGCTGAACATCTATAAAAATATCCTCTAGCTCTGATTTGAGACTCTCAGTCATATTGACTTCTTCCACCAGGGGGTCAATAATATTAGCGCTTATGCAGTCTTTTGGTGTGTCTGGATGTTGCATAGCTTTGACAGCATTCAACTTGAACTCATCCTCATTAACTATCAGGGTTATCTCCCCTCTTTGGACGTCAATAAGGGTTTGTCCAGTTGCTAGGAAAGGTCTTCCTAGAATGAGAGTTGCACTCTTGTGCTCCTCTATTTTCAGCACTACAAAGTCAGTGGGAAAGGCAAACGGCCCAACCTTGACAATCATGTCCTCAATTACGCCTGATGGAATCTTAATGGAGCCATCAGCAAGTTGGAGGCATATCCGGGTTGGTTTAACTTCATCAGTCAAACCAAGATTTTTGATAGTGGATGCAGGTATTAGGTTGATACTTGCTCCAAGATCACATAGAGCTGTCTTGGTACAAGCACCCTCTAATGTGCATGGTATCATAAAGCTTGCGGGATCTTTAAGCTTCTCTGGTAAGCTTTTTAGAATGACTGCACTGCATTCTTCAGTGAGGTAAACTTTTTCAGTTTCTCTCCAATCCTTCTTATAACTTAAGATCTCTTTCATGAACTTAGCATAAGAGGGTATTTGCTCAAGTGCCTCTACAAACGGAATCTTTATTTCAAGAGTCCTGAGATAGTCTGCAAAGCGGGAAAATTGTTTATCCTGTTCCGCTTAGCAGATTTTCTGAGGATAAGGCATCTTGGCTTTATATTCTTCAACCTTAATTGCTGCAGGTTTATTTCCTACAGAAGGGGTTGGAGAAGCCTGCTTAAGGGGGTTGTTATCAGCACTTGCAGGTGTCTGATCCTCTATTTCCATTTGAACGCCAGAATTGAGTGCTTTTTGGGCGTTTAACGCCAGATTGCCACTTTTTTCTGGCGTTTGAACGCCAGATTTGGCTACCCATTGGGCGTTTAATGCCAATTTTTCCCCCAAATGCTAGAATCATTCCTCTCTGGGCTCTTACTGTCCTCAGAGGGAATTTAGGCAATGGCTTGGTCATCCTCTTTCCGGTTCCTTTCTTGGCTTTCTGCTGCCTTGAGTTGAGACATTCAATGTCTTCCCACTCTTTAATTGAACAGCTTGGCATTCTTCTATTATCTATTTAGATAACTGCTGTCTTGTTTGATTTAATTGTTTTTCCTTGCTCTGGTTAGCATCTTTGGTTTCTTGCAGCATCTCTTTAAATTCTGTAAACTGTTTTGTTATAATAAGCAATTGCTGATTGAGTTCAACAACTTGTTCTTGAGGACTAAGTTCAGTGGATACTGCTTTAGCTTCTTCTTTCATGGAGGGCCCACTACTTAAGTATAGATATTGATTTCTAGCAACTGTATCAATGAGCTCTTGAGCCTTTTCAATTGTCTTTCTCATGTGTATAGATCCACCAGCTGAGTGGTCTAGAGACATATGGGCCTTTTCTGTAAGCCCGTAGTAGAAGATGTCTAACTGCACCCATTCTAAAAATATTTCAGAGGGGCATTTCTTTAGCATCCCTCTGTACCTCTCCCAAGCCTTAGCTGTGTCATCCTTTTTGGAGGGAAATACTGATTCAGGAATTTATTTGATAACTATTTCCATGTTCTTATGCTTGCTGTAGGTTGGTTATTTAACCACCTCTTAGCTTGATCTTTTATAGCAAATGAAAACAGTAATAATCTGTAAACATCCTGATCTACTTTCTTATCATGTACTATGCCAGCAATTTGTAAGAACTGTGCCAGAAACTCAGTAGGTTCTTCCTGTGGAAGACCGAAATACTGGCAATTTTGCTATACCAGGATAATGAGATGAGGGTTTAGCTCAAAATTGCTGGCTCTTATGGGGGTATACAGATACTACTCCCATATGCAGCAGTAGTGGGGTTAGCATATGACCCCAAAGTCCTTCTGGACTTTTCACTTCCACTTAGGTCTATGCTGGAGAAAGGGAGATGATGTGGATTGCAAATAAATTGTATTTTTATTTTTATTTAATTTAATTAAGGATAAACCGAATAAGAAGGAAATAAGACAAAATGAAATAATTGGAAACTAGAAAATAAGCTTCGAAAACTTAAAAAAAAAAATAAAATAAAATAAGTTAAAATAAAAATTTCGAATACTAAAATGGCTAATTAATTAAAAAGATTTGAAAAATTTTGGATATAATTTTCGAAAATTGGAGAGAGAGAAAGTGGTTAGGGAGTTTTGAAAAAGATATGTCTTAAAATTAAAGATACTTGTAAAAATAAATAAATAAAAGAAAATATTTGAAAAAGATATGATTTTAAAATTTGAAAATTGAAACTTTCTCAACAAGGAAACACCAAACTTAAAATTTTTCAATCAAAATAATAAAATAGTACAAGTAATTCGAAAATTATGAATAAGAAAAGAAAAATATTTTGAAAAATTTTATAAAGGATTTTCGAAAAATATAAAA
This sequence comes from Arachis ipaensis, assembly GCF_059453495.1. Classification (NCBI taxonomy): domain Eukaryota; kingdom Viridiplantae; phylum Streptophyta; class Magnoliopsida; order Fabales; family Fabaceae; genus Arachis; species Arachis ipaensis. The sequence goes on along the minus strand of NC_142435.1, from coordinate 118,354,207 downwards.
AAAAAGAAAATTGAAAAATATTTAAAAAGATAAATTTTAAAATTGAAATTTTAACTTGACTAACAAGAAACTACCAAATTTTAAAAATTTTGACTAAGTCAACCTAGGTAATTCGAAAATGATGAGTAATTAAAGGAAAAGATTTTTTTTTTTTTGAATTTAATGAGGAAAGAGAAAAACAATGAAATCACACCAAACTTAGAATTTTTAGATCAACACAAAGAAAATAAACCGAAAAACGTTGAATGTCAAGATGAACACCAAGAACACTTTGAAGATCAAGATGAACACCAAGAATAAATTTTGAAAATTTTTAAGAAAATAAGAATACAAAGGACACCAAACTTAAAAATTTTTATACTTTGGACACTAATAATTCGAAAATGTACAAGAAAAACACGGAAAGACACAAAACAGGAAAAACTAAAGATCAAACAAGGAAAATAAATAAGAACAACTTGAAGATTAAGAAAGAACTAAGAACATGTAATTCGAAAAATTGAAAGAAAAATAAAATCATGCAATTGACACCAAACTTAAAACATGAAACTAAACTCAAACAGAAGACTCAATTATTAGTTTATTGGTTTTTATTTATTTATATAGAAAATTTCGGAAAAAATCTAAAAAAGGAAAACAAGGATTTTGAAATTTTAACCAAAAACAATAATAGAAGACGCAATTTTAGTGACTCTAAACCAAAAAGATAAATTTTTCCTAATCTAAGCAACAAAATAAACCGTCAGTTGTCCAAACTCGAACAATCCCTGGCAACGGTGCTAAAAACTTGGTACACGAAATTGTGATTACACTTTTCACAACTCCGCACAACTAACCAGCAAGTGTACTAGGTCGTCCAAGTAATACCTTACATGAGTAAGGGTCGATCCCACGGAGATTGTCGACTTGAAGCAAGCTATGGTTATCTTGTAAATCTTAGTCAGGAGATTAATGATAAAAATGATTTTGTTTATGAAAAGTAAATAACATGAAATAAATGGTATTTGTGATTCAGTAATGAGGAACAGGTTGAGGTTCCGGAGATGCTCTGTCATCTGAATCTCTACTTTCCTACTGTCTTCTTCTCCAAACACGCATGGCTTCCTTCAATGGCAAGCTGTATGATCCTCTCGGATGAAAAATACCAGGTACGATCTCTGCACGGCTAGTCAACTGTCAGATTTCTCGTCTCAGATGAAAAATACCAGATACAGCTACCGCACGGCTAATCATCTATCGGTTCTCACTAGCGTCGGAATAGGATCTCTCTATCCTTTTGCACACTGTCACTGCGCCCAACATTCGTGAGTTTGAAGCTCGTCACAGTCATCCCTTCTTAGATCCTACTCGAAATATCACAGATAAGGTTTAGACTTTCTGGATCCCAGGAATGCTGCCAATTGGTTCTAGCCTCTACCACGAAGGTTCTAACCTCTGGACACGGTCCGTGGATTGGAAACCCAAGAGATACGCACTCAAGTTGTCGCCCAATGACTACGTTGAGCTCAGATAGAACGGAAGTGGTTTTCAGGCACGCGTTCATAGAATAGAGAATAATGATGAGTGTCACGGATCATCTCATTCTCTAAATTGAAGTACGAGTGAGTATCTTAGAATAGAATCAAGCGTGATTGAATAGAAAATAGTAGTAATTGCATTAATCCATTGAAACACAGCAGAGCTCCTTACCGCCACCTATTGGGTTTTGAGACTCATGCTGTAGAAGATACAATATGAAGTGTAAAATGTCATAAGGTACCAAAAATGAATCTCTAAAAGTAGTTTTTATACTAAACTAGTAACTTCAGTTTTCAGAAAATGAGTAACTAAGTGCAGATAGTGCAGAAATCCACTTCCAGGAACCACTTGGTGTGTGTCTGTGCTGAGCTTTCAAGCTTTCACGTGCATATTCCCAAAGTTGGAGTTAAACGCCACCTTGGGTGCCAAAATGGGCGTTTAACGCCAAGAATTATGCCAGTTCTGGCGTTTTACGCCAGAAAGTTTTAGGCTGGATTTTAGCGCCAGTTTGAGCCATCAAATCTTGGAAAAAGTATAGACTATTATATATTGCTGGAAAGCCCAAGATGTCTACTTTCCAACAAAATTGAGAGTGTGCTAATTGGGCTTCTGTAGCTCCAGAAAATCCACTTCTAGTGCAGGAGGGTCAGAATCCAACAGCATCTGTAGTCCTTTTTCAGCCTCTGAATCAGATTTTTGCTCAGGTCCCTCAATTTCTGCCAAAAAATATCTGAAATCACAGAAAAATACATAAACTCATGGCAAAGTCAAGAAATTTGATTTTTGAATAAAAACTAAAAAAAATATAATAAAAAGTAATTAAATCATACTAAAAACTATGTAAAAACAATGCCAAAAAGGGTATAAATTATCCGCTCATCAATAAGCTTAGTTTGGAAGAAAAAGATCTAATGGAGTATCTAGATGCCCTCTTTGGGTTAGGAGATTTCCCAATTCGACCTCTTAGATTCATCACACTCCACACTACTTTTGGCAAAAGTATGAGAACACAAACAATAAGTGTTGATTACATCGTAGTAGATGTTGCTTCAACCTACAATGCTTTGATAGGCCAGGCAACACTAAACTGACTTACTGTAGTAGTGTCAACTCCTCACCTTTACATGAAATTTTCTACTTACGAGAGAATAACTACTATAAGAAGAGATCAAAATCTCGAACGTAAATACTATAATAAAAACTTAAATCTATGAAGTTGTCTTCGAGGGAATAAGTTCAACACAATTAAACTCAGAGGGGTCTGAGTCCAAGAAGACATGTGTCCCTAAGTTGGAAGGCAGATGGAGGAAGACTAGATAGAAAACGTAGATGGGAAAACCACTAATATAGGAGCTAGCTAGAGCAAAAAGTAAAGGAAGACCTCATCTAGATGCTAAAAGATAACTCCAACCTCATGATCCATAAGCTAGCTGTCTAGCTAAGAGCAAGACTTGTATAACAGAGGTGACAAAAGATCAACCTCAAAAGAGCGCAAGTCATGAAAGAACAAGTCCAAGCACTCTTGAAAGATGGGTTCATAATGGAGGTGAAATATCCCTTATGGCTAGCTAATGTAGTGCTAGTAAGGAAGCAAAATGGAAATTAGACGATGTGCATGGACTATATCGACCTCAACAAAGCCTTCCTAAAGGATCATTATCCTCTAACTAGCATTGATGCTTTGGTAGATTCAGCTTCAGGGTACAAGTTTCTTTCCTTCATAGATGCTTACTCGGGATATAATTAAATCCCGATGTATAGGTCAGATAAAGAAAAAAACATCCTTCATCACTCCTTGGGTTAACTATTGTTATGTGGTTATGTCCTTTGGGTTGAAAAATACAGGAGCCACATATTAAAAGTTAATGAACAAGGTGTTTGCACCTAACTTGAAAAGTTAATGAAAATCTACGTAGATGAGATGCTCGTCAAAACTTAGAGTAAGGACAGTCTACTGTTCAATTTATTAAAAGCATTCCAGACCATAAGACAACATGCGATGGGACTAAATCTAACTAAATATGCCTTTGCAGTAGAAGCTAGGAAATTCCTAGATTTCATGCTTACTCAGAAAGGAATTAAAGCTAACCCAGATAAGTGCAAGGTCGTCCTAGATATGAAAAGCCCTACTTACATAAAAGAGATCAAACAACTAAATGGAAGGTTGGTAGCCTTGTCCAAATTTTTTGTAAGATCAACCTTAAAGTTGTTACCACTGTTTTCCCTACAACGAAAGGGGTAGGACTTCACGCGGACTCAGAAATGTGATCAAGCCTTTCAAGAATTCAAGAAATTATTATCCTAACCTCTAATTCTTATTCGGCCTAAGATGCATAAGAGCTCGCCCTGTATTTAGCTGTGGCTAGTAAAGCGGTAGCCTCTGTGTTAGTTAGAGAATATGAAGTCAAGCAAAGGCTTGTTTACTTCACCAGCAAAGTACTGTTGAAGTGAGTCCCGACCTTGAAGATAAAATAATTGTTAGATGAAGTCCATAGTAGCATCTGTGAAAATCATCTAGGAGCAAGGTCACTGACAAAGAAAGTACTATGACATGGCTTCAATTGGTTGACCTTGCAAAGAGATGCGACCGACTTTGTCAAAAATTGTCTGCCCTGCTAGTTACATGCAAATTTCCATGTAGCACCTTCTAAAGAGATCATTAGTATCACCTCTCTATGGTCTTTTGCAAAGAGGGGTTTAGACCTGCTTAGGCCGTTTTCTCAAGTGCCTAGACAGGTGTAATACCTCATAATGGGATTGACTACTTTACTAAATCGATTGAAACAGAACCTTTGGCATCTATTACATCTCAAAAAAGTTAGAAAATTTTCTACAAGAACATTGAGATAAGATTTGGAGTACTATTTTCAATCACTATCAACAATGGTACCCGATTCACCAACTCAACATTTCAAAATTTGGTAGCAAGGTTGAAAATTAAGCACCAGTTCACATTAGTAGAGCATCACCAAGCCAACAAACAAGAAGAAGCTGCAAAAAAGTCATACTATCAAGACTTAAAAAGAGACTACAAGAAGGAAATGGGGCTTGGGCTGAGGAACTTCCATAAGTTCTATGATTATATCTGATAACTCCCCAAACAACAATTGAAGAATCTCCATTCCGACTTGCATGTGGCAGAGAAGCCATGATTTCGGTTGAAATCTATAAAGAAAGCCCAAGGGCAAGATTTTACAATAAAGTCAGCAACATTCAAGTGCAAAAAGAAGAACTCGACCTTCTACCAGAGGTCCAAGAATAAGCTCGGGTGCGAGAGGAAGTACTGAAGCAAAGAATAGCTACAAGGTACAACAAAAAGGTCATAAGAAGAAACTTCGTCATGAACAACCTTGTTCTAATCAGAAATGACATTGGAATGCAGAGATCGGGCGAAGAGAAATTGATAGCAAATTAGAAAGGATCTTACAAGATCATTGAAGTCTTGGGAAGAGGTTACTACAAAGTGTCTGATTTGAAGGGTGGCAAGTTACCTAGGTCGTGGCATGCTTGTAACATTAAGAGACACTATAGCAAGAAAAGCGCACCTTGCTCCCTGATGTACTTTTTTTTCGACTTCGTGGTTTTGTCCTAAAGGATTTTTCTGAAGGGGGTGTAATGAGGCATTATAATTTTGGCTAAAAGTACAAACATGTCAAAAACTCTTAGTAGCAACTAGCAAATATGTAATTTATTCATTTTCATCAATAAATGTTACATTTCTTAGACTATTTCTCAAATGGCACCAATTCATGCTCAACAAAACGCAAAAATCACGAGCTGACCTCTTAGATGGTCAGCCTGATAGAGCGACGAGGTTTAAAATGGTGTTCAATGTTTATGAGAATGATCTGATGACTATAAAGTCGAAAAGCCTAAAAAACAACTCGAATGGTATGAGTTATATGAAGTTAGATTAAGAAATGACCATAAGTTTCAAGTCTTAAGCGATTTGTATTGAACAAGTCATAAGGCATTAAACAACTCGAGATAAATGAGTTGTACGAAACTAGATCAAGAAATAATAATTTCAAAGCAAACAATTTGTGTTAAAACAAGCCACCAACATAGCTCAGATAGAACAAGCTATACAGTGATTTTCATTAAATAAGTCGTAAAATGACTAAAGCAAATCAAATAAAAATCTACAAACTTTAAACAAATGAAGGACTTGTACAAATTAATTCAACAAAAAACAAGTTTCAAGTTAAATGATTTGCACTAAAACAAGTCGTACAGAGTCTACAAGTTGAGTAGTATCAGATTACAAAATGACTAACTTTTTATGAAAGCAATAAGCATGTAAGACACAAAAGTATATATAACACAGAGGTAGTAGAGGAAAGCATAATGCAATTCAAAAAATTCCAAGAAGGGTAAAATCATCCAACAATTATTACAAAAATAAAAAATTATTTATCAGCCCACAATTTGGGCACCATACTTCCAAATACAAAGAAAAGATAAAAAGAAATATCATAAAGTAGCGGCAGACTAGTCATCACTGGCAGGTATATTGGGCTCAAGTTCAGGAGCTATGACCTCGGGCTCGGGCTCGGGCTCGGAGGCAACGACTTCAGGCTCCGAAGCAACTGTTCGAATATTGTAGATGATAGAGAGAAGTTGAAAGAAAGTAGAAGTTGAATGCAGAAAGTAAAGAATGAGAAAATGAATATTCTATTTTTTTCTTTGGTAACAAGAATACAAATATATATATTGGTGCTGCAGAGTTTAACACCAACTTTAACTGAATGATTAATCTTCTAACAAATTTGTAACTAACTTCTATTAAGGAGAAATTTTCTAACTGATTCTTATACTCTTAATAACCTCCCTCAAACTCATGGTGGCTTTATTGCCAACCTTTGTTTGCTCAAAAATTTGTCAAAACAGAAGATACTGGTTTGGTGAAGACATCTGCAACTTGTTCAATGCCTGGAATATGAGTGACTATAACCAGCCCCTTGGTGACTTTGTCTTTAACAAAATATAGATTAATTTCAAAATATTTAGTTCGATGATGTAATATTGGATTATAGGCAAGGAGAACCATTGACATGTTGTCACAATACATAATAGGGAAAATTTTGCAAGGTTATCTCATTTCAGCTAAGAGTGTTTGAATCCAAGTAAGCTCTGCAAAAATAATGGCCAAGGCTCTGAATTCTGCTTCTGTAGAGCTTCTACTAACTATAGGTTGTTTGCTACGCTTCCAAGATATGATATTTGCACCAAAATATACACAAAACCTAGAAGTAGACTTCCTATCATCTAAGTCGGATGCCCAATCAGAGTTTGCAAAAGTAATCAATCTTAAATCAGAATTTTTGTGAAAATAGAGGATCATATTGATACTACCTGCTAGGTACCTTAGTACCATTTTTACTGCATTCCAATGATCTTGCTGTAGTGAAGCCATGTATTGACTCAATTTATTAATTGAGTATATAATATTTGGTTTAGTAATGGTTGCATATTGCAGGCCTCCAATGATAGACCTAAATAAAATGGAATCTTTAAAAGCTTAGTTGTTGTTGGATTAAAGCTTGATTGAACTTACCATAAGAGTAATGACTCCTTTGGACTGTTACATGCATGCCTTATTTAATAACTCACTAATATATTTGGATTGATTATGAGAAATTAGGGAAGAAGAATGATGAACAACCTCAATACCAAGAAAGTAATTCAAATCCCCTAACTCTTTTAACAAAAAAATTGAATGCAGCTATTTAATTGTAGAAGCCATTTCAATATCATCATTACCAGTCTAACATATCATTAACATATATGAGAATTTAAGTGAGAGAAATTTGTTGTGATTTTCAGAAATAATGAAGGATAACTTCTAGTACAAGTAAAACCAAATTTCTGTAAAGTGATAGTAAATGTTACTCTTGGAACTTGTTTGAGACCATATATAGATGTCTTCAGCTTGCAGACCAAATGAGGATTAGTGTGTTAAAATCCTGCAGGTTGAGTCATATATATTATTTCTTGTAATTTTTCATTTAGAAAAGCATTGTAAAGATTGAATTGTTTTATTTTTCATCTTTCAGTAAAAGCAATAGTCAACATCACCCGAATTGTAACAGGTTTGATGACAGGTGAAAACACTTTATCAAAATCAATACCTGGTGGTTGATTGAACTCCTTAGCAACAAGAGCTTTATGCTAAGGGGAGGAAACAAGAGCTTTATGATAAGGTTGAGTCATATATATTAACAATCTCTCCTTTAGAGTTTTTCTTGAGTGAAAATACCCACTTACACCTAATCACTTTTTCATTTGGAGGAGGTGGAATAAGAGTCTAAGTTTGGGGATAAACAAGAGCCCTATATTCAAGAAGCATAGCCTCGTTCCACTGAGGAATGTAAAAAGTTGTCCTAATGGAGTTAGGGAGAATTGCTGCAAGGTCAATTTGAGAGGAAGAAAGTGATGCAGGCAGTGTTTTTGGTCTCAAGTTACCTGTTTTGGGATGTGTTAGTATAGGATAGTTGTTAATAACTGATGTTGTAGTATTAGATGATGAAGAGGGAAAATTAATAGCTATAGATGATATTAGAATAAGGTTAGGTTAGTTGTTACTCATATGATTAGAACTAGAATTAGAGCTGATGGAATGAAGATCTAGATTAGAAGTGTTTTGAGTACTATAGTGTGAAGAAGAAGTTTGATTAGAAGAATCAAGATTAGATAAAGCAGAGTTAGTAGGATTGACAAAAGAGGATGGGATAATAAGAATTAAAGGTAGCAGTGTATTAGCATAATCAGAAGAAGATGCAGATACAAGAGAAGTATAGTTAAAAAAATCATAACCTAGGAATTCTGTCTTATCAAAGACAACATCTCTAGAGACATATAGCTTACGATCCTGTGACATACACTTATAACCTTTTTGATTAGTAGCATAACCAAGAAATATGAAAGGATTAAACTTGAATTCCAATTTGTGAGTATTATAAGATCTTAAATGTGAAAAACACAACCATCCAAATATTTTGAAAAAGGCATAATCTGGAACTTCATTAGAGATAAGTTCATATGAAAAAATATGTGAAATGACAGCAAATATCATTCTATTAATGAAAAAAATAGATGTTGAGAACGCTTCATCCCAAAAGGACAAAGGCAGAGAGGCTATTTCTAGCAATGCTAAGCCAGTCTCAGCAATATGCATGTGCTTTCTTTTGGCTAGACCATTTTGTTATGGTATATGAGGGTATGATAATCGATGCAGAATGCCTTCTCGTGAAGAAATGATTTAAATTCATTAGAGAGATACTTTCCTCTATTATCAGTCTGGAGTGGTTGAATGGAATAGCCAATTTACTTTTCTATGAAGCTTTTATATTATTTAAACACTTAAAAAAATCTAAAATTTATGTGTAAGCAAGTACATACTAGTAGCCTAGAGAAACATCTATAAATGATACATAAAATCTGTATCTATTATGTGCTGTGATTGGGGCATGACCCCACATATAAGAAACTACTATTGCAAGAGGATAATCATAATCATGAGAGGATGCATTATAAGGAAGGGAATGAGATTTAGCCATACAGCAAAATTGACAGAGTGAATTATCATTAATATCTTTTTGAATAGAAAAATTACACCTCCCAAATATTGATTTGACTATTGATAGGGAAGGATGGCCAAAGCATTTATGACACACATCTAATGAAACACAAGAAGCAACTAAAACAGTGAAAAAGTTAGACAGAGATTTATGTTTATGGATGTAAATTCTTTCAAATTTGTATAATTTAAGCCTTTGTCAGCCTTGCCTTGGAGAAGAACCCTCTTGGTATCCTGGGAGAAATAAATGTGATTATTCCTTGCAAAACGTGATACACTTATTAAATTTTGAGTAATGGAAGGTACACGTAGTAAGTCATATAACTTACATTTTTTAAAGGGGTGATTAGATTATCCTTGATATTCTATGTAATTCTGAAGGTTAGATGCATCATTTATGCAATGATTAGTAGCACCAAAATTATCATACCATGAATTGTTACCAATAGATAAGGGGGTTGCAATCATTGCTTTTAGGTTGTGAAAGGAGGAGGGTGGTGGTAAAGCTCTTAATTGATTATTGATTGTAGATTGCTGAGGAGAGGGTTGATATATCTGATCAAATATGAAATATTAGTATGAAGCAACATGACCAAACTTATCATAAATCTCGCACTGTAGACGAATTTCAGAATTCTATGAAAATATGTCTCCACGCATGTTTCTTCCTCCTCTTCCTCTTCTACCGAATTGAGTGCCTCTACCAAGACCAAGGTTAGTAGTCCTTCCAGGATTTTCAAGTAAAAAAGTTTTTTTATTTATGGATTGAGTAGTTGTAGTGTTGGTGAAGTAAACTTTAACCATAGAAGGTTTAGGTTTCTTGTACTTGTCAATAATCTATTCTTGGGTCATCAAAAGAGCTTCTAAATCTAGTATAGCATAGTGAGGGTCTTTAGCAGTGACAAGAGTGAAGAAGGAATGATGGTCTTCACCTAATTTATCAAGAATCATATTCATGTACTCTAAATCTCTTAGTGGAGCTTTTACAGTTGCTAAAGAATTAACAGTTTTCTTTATCTTCAAGAGATAATCAGCAATTAAACCATCCTTTTTGATAGTCTTTAATTGAAGTTGTAGTTGTCGAGCTCTTGCTTTTGTTTTGGATACAAAATGAGTATCAATTCTTGACCAAATTTTATGAGCAAAGTGACATCTAATTACACGATGCTGGAAAGAAGCATGGAAGCATATAACCAAGAATTAACATTATAATCATCTATATGCCATTTCTTGTAGGTTTTTAATTCTGACTTATTAACTTAATCTTCAAGGGAATTATATCTCTTAGGGATCTTTTCTTTTTCTAGATGTTCTTGTAGTTCTTGGCCACAGATAGTGAGTGTAGCAAGATGTCTCCATGTCAAAAAATTATTGCCATTGAGTTTTTCACCAAGAAGCACTAAAAAAAGTTTTGAATGTAGTTGTATTGAGCATTGTGGGTGAATTTTGTACCAATGTTGAAGAATCTTCTAGCGTGCTTTTAGCAAAACTTAATGAGCTTGAGGAATTAAGGTCAGCCACATGGATCAATTGAGCTCTTGATACCATGTTCGAATATTGAAGATGATAGAGAGAAGTTGAAAGAAAGTAGAAGTTGAATGTAGAAAGTAAATAATGAGAAAACAAATATTCTATTTTTTTTCTTTGGTAAGAAAAATACAAATATATATATTGGTGCTGCAGAGTTTAACACTAACTCTAACTGAATGATTAATCTTCTAACAAACTTATAACTAACTTCTATTAAGGAGAACTTTCCTAATTAATTCTTATACTCCTAACAACAACAACCAGGATCCTTAGCTGGGTTGCAAAAAGCTCGGCCTCAAAAGAGGAAGAAGTTGGCTTGGCCAAAAAAGGAAAAGTAAAGACACATTCAAACTCTCAAAAGTAGGAGCATCATCGTCATCCTCAGGAATGTAAACAATATGATCATTAACAATTCTCTTGTCTAGATGAATGATAAAGAGGTCGAGGTCAGAGCAAAAACATAGACTTGGGTTTTCACATTCTCTACAACCTCGTCTAAGACCTTGGTGGAGGCATCTTCCAACTTCTCTTACTTTTGTTTGAGCTTTGTGAGGTCCTTTGTCAAACCCATCTTCTCTTGGTAAAGTTAGGTACTTTTCGCCAGGAATTGCTTCCTCTCGTTGAAAGCCTTAGCGCACTCTTCATCGGCCGAGTTCACCATGTCCCTCAGCTTGGCATCGTCCGAATTTATAGCCACTGTCTTGGCCTCCTACAAAGCGTTGGCCTTCTTTAGCTCCTCCACTTCCCTCTTCAGCTTGGACACCTCCGACTTGAGTGCATTTAGAGGTGCTTCCTTCAACTTCATGATTAAGGCAGTGTACACCCCAATAGTTTGAATGTCCCCATTAACAAGCATTTCAATATTCTTTAACATAGTGGGGTCATCCATGGCAATTTTGCTGCCTAAAAGAATGTACTCCTCAATGAATCCAAGCGCGTCAAAGTTCGGGCCAAAGACGCTCTCAAACTTATTGGAGGGAGTTTCCTCTTCCGAGAAGGCCTAGAGGTCGACTCCGAAAACCAAGGTATTGGCGGCAGTTGAGCAGTAACTGTCTTAGATAGAGGGGTAGGAAAGGTTTCCAAAGTTAGTTCAAGAAGAGTGGAGGTCGAGGTCAAGGTCAGGTCAACAGTGAGGCAGGGGCCGCTCTCTCAGCCTCGAGCTGAGCTAGTTGTCAAGTAGTCCTATTCTTCTTTGCTTGCCTCAACTTGTAGTTGTCAGAGTTATTTACCATCTTTTCTACAAAAAAAATAAAAATTTAGCAATAAAAAATTATATAAAGAAGTTCATCTACAAAAAATTAACTACCTCAGTATGAACATAGCTTGGCTTTGCTACCAAAATTTTCTTTTTGGGAAAGTTTGGAGTTTGACTCCAACACTCTTGGAAGAGAACACGATCAATTAATCTTCATCATCCAGAACCTTAAGATCATGCTTTACTATTGTGGATTCTTCTTTTCAGTATAAGTAGAATATATATTGAGACTTCTCATTCATATAGAAAGATTGGGTACCTTCTATGGGTCGGAAGGAAGTCTACTATTATCTTTTGCTAATAAAAGGTTTAGTAAGGTAAAAAAAGTAGAAAAATACTTTCAAAGAAATTGGGAGCTCAAGAGTTTAGCAAACGAGTTGAAATTTTTTCATAAAACCCCACAAGTTAGGGTGTAGCTAAGTAGGAGTAACTCGACAAGACAACAGTACATCCTGCTTGAAGCCAGTAAAAGGAATCCTAACACCAAGCCTAACAAAAAAGACATTCAACATAAAAGGAAGTGGGTTTTTGACATGTCTGAGCGGGCATAACAAACCCATTCCTTGGGTTCGAAAGACTCTAAAGTATGTTTCTCTTCATCCTCCTGTTTAAAGTAGATCGGGTACTTAAGTCGAAATTTTTCTAGGATTTCTTTATCCATTACAGGCACAACCCCTAAAATAGTTATGGCTACCTGGCACACGAATTAGGATTTCACACAGCTTAACTGGCAAGTGCACCGGGTCATCCAAGTAATACCTCAGGTGAGTGAGAGTCGATCCCACGAGGATTGTCAGACTGAGCAACAATGACTATCCAATTGGCTTAGTTAGGCAAACAAAAAGAGGTTTTGATGGTTGAAATTTGCATAAACAATAGACAAGAAATTAAAGAATGCAATTAAAGGGTTTGGCGTAAAATAATAAGAGAAAACAGTTAAGGATTCAAAACTTTTAACTTTTTCTAGATTAAAAGTTCTTACCAACTATTTTAACAATGTATGATTCATTCCATGGCAAACTATAATGAACTAAACCCTAATCTCTTAGTGATTTAGTTTCCTCTAACCTTTATTAACCGCCACTCTCGTGGTCACTTAATTCCGATTAGAAGGTTAAGTTCAAAAACTAGTTTATGGCCCCAAAAACCCTAATTACCCAAAACTAACAAGATTATATCTCATATATTTCAATTAGTTCATGTAATTAGCAATTTATGAGGAATTTATTTTCAACCTATTGTTCAAGCGAGATAACTCTCTTGAGAATCACAAGAACTCAAGTAGAATAAAGGTCATACTCTCGTTCCACCCAGATTCATAAGATTAAGAACAAAAACAATCCTTAAAATTAAATCAATACATTAATTAAAATAGAAAAGTAATAGTTCTAACCCATAGAAATAAACAAAGTTCCTAACCTTAACCGAAGAAGTTTAGCGGCTCATGACTTACAGAGAAAACTAGGGTTCTGAAAAGTGCGGAAGAGAAAAGATCCCAGATACAAAAGACCTTTTCCCTTTTATACTAACCTAATTTGATACAGAAAATAAAATAAAATAATAAACCCTAAAACTAAAAGATATTATTTGTAAACAAAAATTATAAAAAGAAAATAAAATATAACTAATAAATACTAAATCCACTAAAGAAGTCCAAAGAAGGGGAATTCGGTCAGCGCTGCTGGCGTTAAACATTGTATTGGGCGTTTAACGCGCTAAAGGGAGTGAGCTCATGCATGTTTGAGTCCCTTGCTAGCGCTAAACCCAACCCAGGGGTGTGCTGCCAGCTTTTCTATTTTTAGCTCCAAACTCTGTCAAACTGCTTCGAATTTCACCTGAAATCATAAAACACTAAAACAACTCAAAGCAGCATCCAAAGAAGATTTTTGAACTAAAATTAAGTAAAACTAAATAAAATCTAACTAAAAACAACTAGAAAATGATAAGAAAAAGGGTACAAGATGCTCATGTATCACAACACCAAACTTAAACTGTTGCTTGTCCTCAAGCAACCAAAAACAATGTAGGACCAAGAAGAGAAAATGTCTGAGACTTGAGTTGTCATTTAAGCTCAGGTCTAGTTACTAAATGGGGCTAATGATACTCTGATTCTGGATAGGTTTGGCATCTTACTATCCTTTGAAACTCAGAAGCATTGGTATCCTTCAAAACTAGAACTCAGATGATATTATAGATTCTCTTCTTTAGGCTCTAATTGATTCTTGAACACAGCTTTTTCTTTCTTTTCTTTGGTGCTTTGCACCTTGAACTTAGCCGTGACTCTAAGTGTTTTGTTTTCAAGCCTAACTTGATACACAAACACCACAAGTACTTAACTGGAGAACTCCTTGAGTTTAAATTTCTCTTTCTTTTTCTCCCAGAGAGTGGAGCTTAGAGCCTTAAGCATACTCTGTAACAGCAATTGCTCACGACTTTAAGTGTTCAGTCTCAAGGGTTACTTGATATATTACACCACAAGCATATGGTTAGAGAAAATCACTCTTTTGAGCTTTTAGATCAATTTCGATCCTCCTAACCATTGATGCTCAAAGCCTTGAACCTTTTTCTTTTGATTTTTCTTTTCTTTTTCTATTCTTTTACTGTTTGTTTTGCTTCAAGAATCAACTTTTTTCTTATTTCATAGAATGAATAATACTTATTTAAGTTTCTGTTCCTCAAGAACTAATATTCTTAACTCCAAAATCAAGTATGCACAGTTAATTCATACATTCAAAAATAGAGATAGTGCCACTACATCAAAGTAACTAGAAAACTCATAATATATAACTCAAAATCTCATGCATTATACTACTTCCTTTTTCTTTTGATAAATCTTTAAGCTCAGTGGATGATAGATATCCTTTAAACATAAACATAAAGTACTAAAATAAATAACTAACTAGAAAGCAAGGAAATCCTACTAGTGATCATGCAACAAAAAACAGAAAACAGAAATTAGAATAAAATATTGAAAAATAGAAATAAGATAAGGGAGAGGAGAATGAAACTCAACCACCTCAATCATGGTGGCTGCTGCTCCCTCCGGAGAATCATCTCTAGCGCTTCAGCTCCTCTATATCGCGCCCTTGCCTCCTCTGTTCTTCCATCAGTTGGTGGCGGAGAGCAGAGTGATCCTGATGCTCTATCCTTAGCTGATCAACAGATAATGTCAACTCCCCTATGGATGTGGTCAACTGGTTCCAGTAGTCACGGGGAGAGAAATAAACTCCCTAAGGCATCTCCGGTAGATTTTGTGGATGCGGTAGAACTGGCTCCTACTGTGATCCATGCCCGAACTCTCTAGTTTGAACGTGCTCCATACCCTTTTTTGTGATCGGCCTATCAACATCGATCAGGGTATCTTCCACAATGTGAGCTCCAGTTGCTACACATAGGTGGCAGATAAGGTGAGGGAAAGCCAGTCTCACAGAGGTGGAGGTCTTGTTAGCTATCCTATAGAACTCCTGAGGGATCACCTCATGCACCTCCACACCTCATTGCCGAGCATGATACAGTGAATAATCACTGCTCATTCTACTGTAACCTCAAAATGGTTACTCATAGGGAGGATGGAACGTTGGATGAACTCCAACCATCCTCGAGCAACTGGCTTGAAAATATGCCTACCCATCTGGTATGGCTGACCTCTAGAATCCCTCCTCCATTGAGCTCCGGGGAGACAAATGATGCATGAGCATCTTATACCCCTTTTTTTAGTTATTTTTATATTGTCTTTACTTAGATTTTATTAAGTTTTGTTATATTTTAGTGCAAAAATCACTTTTGGATGCTACTTTAAGTTTTTCTTGTGTTTTTATGGTTTTAGGTGAAATTCAAGGCAGTTTTGAGAAGCCTAGATTAAGAACGAAAAATGCTGGCAGCTCCCCCCTGGGCGCTGAACGCCCACCTGGAGTTCAACGCCAGCAGGGGGCATGAGATCAGAAGTGCTTCCCCCTCTCTGGCGTTCAACGTCCAATCCTGGCGCTGAACGCCAGCATGCAGTCTGATAAACCACTATTTTATGGTTTATCTTGTGCTCATTTGAGTGGTTTTTATCAATTCTTTACCCACTTATTCATATGATTTGCATGGTTTTACATTTTCCTTCCTAATCTTGTGCTATGATTGAAAATATGTTTCCTAGGCCTTTAAACTGTCAATTTTAATTATCCTTTATTACTATTCGATGCCATGATATGTGTGTTAAGTGTTTTCAGAGATTACAGGGCAGGAATGACTTAGAAGATGGAAAGAAAGCATGCAAAAGTGGAAGGAATACAAGAAACTGAAGGAACTGCTAAAGCTGTCCAGCCTGACCTTCTGGTACTAAATCTACCATAACTTGAGCTACAAAGGTCCAAATGATGTGGTTCCAGTTGTGTTGGAAAGCTAACATCCAGGGCTTCGCAACAATATATAATTTACCATAGCTTCCTTGACGCCAGGCAACACGAACGCGTGACTTGGCAAAAATGCAATCCACGCAAACGCGTGGACGACGCCTCCGCGTCACTTTGTCGCGACCTGAACATAACAGAAATCGCTGGGGGCGATTTTTGGAATGTTTTTGACCCAGTTTTCAGCCTAGAAAACTTAGATTAGAGGCTATAAAGTGGGAGAATGCATCCATATAACTCATATACAACATACTTCAAATACACAATTTTAGGTTTTAGATGTAGTTTTTAGAGAGAGAGGTTCTCTCCTCTCTCTTAGGATTAGGATTAGGATTTATATTGGGATTTAGGATTTCAACTTCTTCTCAGGTTCAATATTTCTTTTATATTTTTATTTATTCTAATGCTTTTATTCGTATCTGACTCATGTTACCAATTTGGCTTATGAATTCTTCGTATTTAGATTTGAATGTTTTATTTAATATAATTTGAGGTATTTCAGATTTGACTTTGCTTTGCTTTATTTATATGAATGCTTTTAATGTAATTTAGATATTTTCTCCCTTTTGGCTCTGGTTAAGTAATTGGTGACGCTTGAGTTATCAAATAAAGCAGTGGTTGAAATTGGGAGTTGCTGATTAATTTGAGTTCCAATAACTCTAGCCTTTCCAAAGGAAAGACTAGGACTTGAGGATGAAATTAATTAGTCCACTTGACTTAACTAAGTGGGATTAAAACCCAATTCTCATCACCATTGATAAGGATAACTACGATAGGAATTCCAGTTCTCATACCTTGCCAAGAGTTTTATTAATTATTCATTTATTTTTCTTATCAATTAAATTACTTATTCAAACCTTTTAAAAACCCAAAATTCTACCTTTTTCATAGCCAATAATAAATCATACCTCCCTGTAATTCTTTGAGAAGACGACCCGAGGTTTAAATACTTCGGTTATAAAATTTTATTGGGTTTTGTTACTTGTGACAACCAAATTTTTTGTATGAAAGGATTCTCTGTTGGTTTAGAAACTATATCTACAATGCGATTATTTTCATAAAATTCTTTACCGACAGAAATCCGCTCTTTCAAAATGGCACCGTTGCCGGGGAATTATAAACGTGTGCCTTATTATTGGTTATTGTAAATATTTTTTTCAAAAAAAAAAAATTTCAGATTTTTATTTTAAAATTTTTTATCTTATCTTATCTTAGTTTTAAATTTCAAAAATCAAATCTTTTTTTTCAAAAATCATATCTTTTTCAAATTCTTATCTTATTTTTTTTTTCAAAAATCATATCTTTTTCAAAATCTTATCTTATCTTTTTTCAAAAATCATATCTTTTTCAAATATTTTTCTTTTTGTTAGTTTTTGTTTTTATTTTCCCTTACTACTATGAACTCTCACCCCTTTGGCTATGAGTCTGGTTACAATTATGTTGCGGGAAGAGGATATTTAATGACAACTTGCATCAAGGATGGGACAATCAAAGATAGGCGGAGCCACAAGGACTTGATCAACCCTCATGGCAACAACCACCTCCAATGGACTATCAACAGCCATTCTGTGATGCATATCAAGGCAATGGCTATGGTGAGCAACCTTTTGATTACCAACAATCACCACCATATGCCAATGAACTGCCTCCTCAACATGACTTTGGACCACCATACTCACAAGCCCCTTTCCGCCATTTACCTCCATATGACCCTAACCCTCAACCACCATACCAACCACCTTATGAGCCATATGAACCATATATAAAACCACCCCAATTCCAACCCAATTACTCCCAAGAACTACCACCTCAATATTCAGCATCTCCATATCCATCAATCCAAGAGCACTATGATCCTACTTATGATAGCCGAGCGCAACAAGAGTCAAAGGATCGTTTCAAGGAGACAATGGATCGACTCAATGCAACCATTCAACAACTAGGCCAAGCAATAAGCCGACTAGACTCCCGACATCTGGACACTCAAGGAATTCCCATGGCTTCATATGGAGAATCTACTGAAGAACGCAGCATGAAGGAGAAGCTAGAAACTCTGGTGGACAATGAGCAGCATGACTTTGTATTGGAACAATTGGAGGAAGCCGTAATCGTTAAAGCGGAAGAAGTGGTCGAAGACTTAGGAGATGCGGAACCTCCATGGGAAAGCTCAGTCATAGAACCCCCTTCTAAGGAGTTTGAATTTGTTGTTGAGGAGGGTGTACAACCTCCAAGGCATATCCTGGTTGAAGACTTGGAAGAGGTTGATCAAGAGATGGAGATTAAAGAAGACAAAGCACAACCTCTCATGCCCTTGGTAAGTAATAAAGAAGAGATTAATTTGGAAGAAAGCTACCAAGAGGAAGAGATTGAAATTGAAGAAGCTTGCAAAGAGGTGGAAGTTGTCAGAGAAGGACACAAGGGAGTGGAGCTTGCAAATTCATTAGAAATACCTCTCCCAAAGCCATTATCGTCCAACACAACGTTCAAGTGAGTAAAATTCCTATCCCTATCCTTTACTTTCCCACTTGAATATGGGCTACTGGAGACGGATGGTCAACTTAGAGCTCGTTGTGGCATTAAGAGTAAGAGGAAGATGATTAGTGGTTGGAGTTGTCAAGCAAGGTTCAACATGGTTGTATGCTCCAAGTTGAAATGCAAGGTTTGGTGTAAAGCTCAATTGAATGGGTCTAGGAAGCTGTTTGGATTCCTTAGTGATAATTTCAATTGCGTGCCACCCGGATGGAATCATGATAATCAATAAGAAGACGGGTGCAAAAGCAAGGTTTGGGACCCCGGAATTCAGTCTAGCAATCAATACTCTTGGGGCCTTGTCACTTGCTTTAACTTGCTTGAAGGCTTTCTGCGCCTAGTTTGGGATCCTGGAGGCCATTGGAATTCCAAACATTGGTGGAGATTTTTGGATGAATACAAGCACAAGCCACCATAATAAGGAGCTCATCAAATGTCCAACTTAAGGACTTTAACCAAAAGTGCTAGGTGGGAGACAACCCACCATAGTATGATCGTCCCTTTTTCAATTTAATTCTATTTCGTTTTGTTTATTTTTGAGTTTTATTTTATTTTATTGAACCTGGAATTATTCATAATATCTGCATCAGCATCTGCATACTGCATTCTGTATTTTGCATTTAAAAAAAAAGGCACACGACGCGACAGCGTCGCTGACGCGTCCGCGTCATATGTGCGTTGGGAACAAAACAAGATTGAACAGAAAGTCACGCGAAAAGCGTGGCTGGAGGCGTGCCTTCGGCACAAATATGATCACGCGACCGTGTCGCTGACACGTTCACGTCGTTTGCGAAATAGCCTCCCCACGCGTCCGCGTCACCCACGCGAATGCGTGGCCCTGTGAAATTGACGTAAATGGGTGTATGGCAGTAAGTTATGATGGAGTGGGGCTGGAACGGTGCTAGAAGCACAAGCCTTACCACCCGAACGCGTGCCTCATGCGTCTGCGTCGTTTTGCAAATATGGTCATCCACGTGATCGCGTCACCCTAGATTTTTGGCAAAAATGCATTTAAACAGAGAGTTGTGCGTACGCGAGGCTGCTCTCGCGCCACTAGCACAACTCGAGTCACGCGTCCGCGTGCCCCACACGTCCGTGTCACCTGAACTTATCGCACACCACGCGACCGCGTCACCCACGCATCCGCGTCGCCCGCGTCGCACAACTTATCCTGATCAGCGCCAATTATCTTATCTTTTCTTTTCTAATCCTAATTTTTTTTCTATCTTTTCTTCTTTCTTCTTTCTTTCTTACTTCAACTTTTTAACTTCTCATCCCTCTTCACTTCCATTCTATTTTATTTAATTTATTTTCATACTTTCATCCATTGTATTTTAATTTTGGGTATATTTTTCTTTTCTTTTCTAAAATTATTATTTTTTCATTGGTGTTACAATTTTCTCATTCAACTGTTACATCTTTTTGAATTATTCTGGTGCTTCATGACTTGTTTTATTCTAATTGGGTATTATTATTCATAAGTCAATGCTAATTTTTATAATACTGATATTCCTTTTGCATTGATATGCACTTACACTATTTTGCATTACCCACACCCTCTTCCCCATTGTTGCAATTCTTGCACTATTGATATGCCGTATGCTTCTACTGTTTTCTCACTTGCATGTTGTAGCTACCATGTAATTGAGACCCTCATTATTTGGCATTAACCCACCCAGACTTTATTTATTTTCTTATCTTTATTTTTAGGTTATTTTTTCTTTTTTTTCCTTTTCTTTCAGGCTGGCCACCGAGGAAGGGAAACAGAAAACTTTTACATGGGGTAACAGACAAGTCCATCTGTACAATCTTTGGAGAAAAGCGTCAGTTGGAGCAACCCGTCCACTTGCACATCTTAGCATGCACCGAGGACGGTGCAATCTTTAAGTGTGGGGAGGTCGATACCGATCTCTGTGGGTTAGTACCTTCCTGTCTCAACACCAATGTTTTAATTTTCATAGTAGTTCATTGTTGCATTTACATGTTTGATTGCATGTTTGCTTGATTTTGTGCATTTAACCACTACTTGGTTAAAGTAATAATTTCTTTTTCAAGAAACTTTTTATAGCATTTCACTAATTTGAATTAAAACTTTTTATTAAACTTGTTTGAAGAAATATTATACTAGAACATGGTTTAAAGCTCGAACACATAAAACCAGTGAGATTTTGAGCTTATTTGATTGGTTGCATTTTATCAACCAATATTTTATTTATTTGGTGTGTGTTTTTCTCTCTAAAATTGTGATCTTTGTCTTGCTTGATTCTATATTTTCATGGTTTGATGTATGCATGCACTTATATGATTGAGGCCTTTATTTCACTGAGCTTACATACCCATATGGCCTTACCTTTCATTATCCTTTGCAAACCAATTTTGAGCCTATTATACCCCTTTGTTCTTTATTTTAGCACATCATTAACTCTAAGCGAAAAATAATAATGTCCTTAATTTGAATCTTTGGTTAGCTTAGACTAGTGAGAGTGCTCATGAATTAAGTGTGGGGAAAAGTGGATTTGGAAACATTTGGTTTGAGAATTGAGTATGTTAGAATTTTCTGGAAATGTGAAAGAAATGTTTAGGACATGTTCATGCATTCAATAATTTAATCATATGCATTGAGAAAAACAAAACAAAAAAATAAAAAAAATAAAAAAATAAAATAAAATAAAATAAAAGAGAGAAAAAAAGAAAAGAAAAAGAGCAAACAATAAAAAGGGGACAAAATGCCCAAAAGTAAATGGTGAAAGCAATGCATATGTACTGTACTCAAAATCGGATGCATGAATATGTGGAAAACATGGTTAATGGATAGTTAGATGTGGTATTATGATTACATGAATTGTCTAAAGTTAGCTGGAAAAGTTTAAGTTAATTAAGGATTCAGATTTTAGTCCACTTGGCCAAATACAATCCTACCTTGACCCTAACCCCATTACAACCCTTAAAAGACCTCTTGATATATGTATCTATGCATTAAATTTTTGTTGATTGTTAGATGAAAAGCAAGCCTTAGAAAGCAAGGTTAGTAGAGAATTGAGAGAATCGAACCTTAAACATATGAGTGATTAGAGTGTATACACTTCCAGTGAGGGTTCGATGCTCGATTCTTTGTTCCCGGCTTTCACGAGCTATTTTCTTCCGCAAGTTCACTTGTACTTTATTTTGTGATTTGAATTAGTGAAATCCAGTTCATATTTGTTCTTGAAAGATTTATTTACTTTTAACCAAGTAGGTAGAAACATCTTATCATGTAGTTGCATTCATATAGATAGGTTGCATTTCATACATTCTACCATTCCTCTTCACCTGAACGTAACAGAAATCGCTGGGGGTGATTTCTGGGCTGTTTTTGACCCAGTTTTTGGCTCAGAAAACTCATATTAGAGGCTATAAAGTGGGGGAATGCATCCATACAACTCATATACATCATACTTTCAAATACACAATTTTAGGTTTTAGATGTAGTTTTTAGAGAGAGAGGTTCTCTCCTCTCTCATAGGATTAGGATTAGGATTTATATTAGGATTTAGGATTTCAACTTCTTCTCAGGTTCAATATTTCTTTTATATTTTTATTTATTCTAATGCTTTTATTTGTATCTGACTCATGTTACCAATTTGGCTTATGAATTCTTCGTATTTAGATTTGAATGTTTTATTTAATATAATTTGAGGTATTTCAGATTTGACTTTGCTTTGCTTTATTTATATGAATGCTTTTAATTTAATTTAGATATTTTCTCCCTTTTGGCTCTGGTTAAGTAATTGGTGACGCTTGAGTTATCAAATAAAGCAGTGGTTGAAATTGGGAGTTGCTGATTAATTTGAGTTCCAATAACTCTAGCCTTTCCAAAGGAAAGACTAGGACTTGAGGATGAAATTAATTAGTCCACTTGACTTAACTAAGTGGGATTAAAATCCAATTCTCATCACCATTGATAAGGATAACTAGGTAGGAATTCCAGTTCTCATACCTTGCCAAGAGTTTTATTAATTATTAATTTATTTTTCTTGTCAATTAAATTACTTATTCAAACCTTTTAAAAACCCAAAATTCTACCTTTTCCATAGTCAATAATAAATCATACCTCCCTGCAATTCCTTGAGAAGACGACCCGAGGTTTAAATACTTCGGTTATAAAATTTTATTGGGTTTTGTTACTTGTGACAACCAAATTTTTTGTATGAAAGGATTCTCTGTTAGTTTAGAAACTATATTTACAATGCGATTATTTTCATAAAATTCTTTACCGGCAGAAATCCGTTCTTCACAGTCCGTTTCACAATCAATTTGGCCTCCAAGTGGATTTAGCACTTATTAGTTCTATCTTATTTTATCTTTGTAATCTTTATTTTAAAATAATATATTTTAGGCTAACATTTATTATTAGGTTAGTACTTAAAGGAGAAGATTAATTAGCTTTAGGATCTTCATCCTCCCGCATCTTTTCAAAACCCTATTTTCTTTGTAAGTCATGACCAACTAAACCTCCTGGTTAAGGTTAGGAGCTCTGTTTATTTCTATGGATTAAAATTATTATTCTTCTATTTTAATTAATATTTGATTCAATTCTAAGGTGTTGTTCTCGTTCTTAATCTTATGAATCTGGGTGGAAGGAGAATATGAGCCTTATTCTACATGAGCTCTTGTGATTCTTGATGCGTGAGCATCTTGTCAATCTTTTCCTAGTGAATTTGCATCTAAATTATTGAATTTAATTAAGAATTAATTATATTTTAGCCACTATGGATGCTATTTTGAGTTTTGTACAATACTGTTTATTTTAGGTAGCATTTAGCGGAATTTGATGGAGTTTCTGCAGAGAAAGAGAAGAAGTCAAAGAGATGACCAGCGAATACCGACGCGGACGCATGGCTCACGCGACCGCGCAGAATGGAGGACATCGCAATGACACGATCGCGTGCCCGACGCGAACGCGTGGACTGGAATCTGCACAAATGACGCGAACGTGTGGACGACGCGGACGCGTCACATGCGCCACGTGCAGAAAAATGCTGGGGGCGATTTCTGGGCTATTTTGACCCAGTTTCTAGCCCATAAAACACAGATTAGAAGCTGCAGCATGGACAATTCAAGTGGTCCCCATCCATCCATTGAAGATTTGATTATTTAAATTAATTCAAATTTAAATTCAAATTTTAATTCTAGGAAAAGATATTATTTTAATTTTTAGTTTTAGATATTAGATTTTAAATTTATTATGATTAGTTATAAAAGGAGGAAGCTTTCCTTCCTTTGGAGAGGTCCAGGGGAGATTCCACCTCATCCCATCAGGGGAACATAATTGACAATCCTAATTTTCTCTCTTTTCTATGAGTAACTAAACCTCCACTGTTAAGGTTAGGAGCTCTGTCTATGGATTAATTTTATTGCTTTTTCTATTTTAATTCATGTATGAATTTATAATTTAAGAATTGTTTTCGCTCTTTATTTTATAAATTTGGGTGGAACGGAAGTATGACCCTCTTTCTATTTGAGTTCCTGTAAAACTTGGAAAAGCTCTTTACTTGAACAACAGCTTGAAAACATATTCTCCTAAATTTTAATTATTTGGACTTAACGGAATACGTGACATATAATCCTTTTATTTTTGTGTAATTAGAATTTTTGTGGCATATAAACTGGAATTTGATTATCACCCTCTAATTGGAATTAATTGACCAAGGAATTGGCTGTTGATGAATTTTAGAGGAGACTAGGAAGGTCTAAGGAATTAGGGTCTAGTCACATATAGTTTGCCATAAATTAAATCCTACATGATTAAAATAGTTAGTAAGAAAAATTAATCCGGGAAAATAGATAACTCTGAAACCTTAACTGCCTTCTCCATATTTTATTCCCAACTTATTTATTTTACTATTTTATTTTCTACACGATTGAATATTCAAATACTTTTTTCTGTTTGTCTAACTAAGCCTATCAAACGCTATTGTTGCTTAATCCATCAATCCTCGTGGGATCGACCCTTACTCACATAGGGTATTACTTGGTACGACTCGGTGCACTTGCCGGTTAGTAAGTGTGGTTGTAAATTACCGCTCCAAGTTTTTGGCGCCGTTGCCAGGGATTGACTGTGATTAACAACTATTTGTTGTTTGATTGCTTAGATTAGATAATTTTTTTATTATTATATTTTTTATTTTATTTTATTTTATTATTTTTTATTTTGCATTTTTTTAAGTTAATTTTTTTCTTTTCTTTTACGTTAATTTTTTTCCTTTACGTTATTTACTTTCTTTTCCTTCTCGTTTATATCCCCCCTCCCCTATTTTGTTTTTCATTTTTTTATTTTTATTAATTAAAAAAAATAAAAATAAATAAATAAATAAATAAAAATAAAAATATATATTTTGATTTATTTTCTTAATTTCTGAATTTAAGTTTGGTGTCACTCAGTTAATTTTATTTTAAATTTTTCTGTTTATTTTTCTTTTTAAATTTTCGAATTTTCGTTATTTATTTATTTAGTATTTTTTATTTTATTATTTTACACAGGTTACCTCACAGGGACTTCTCTACACTCTGACATAGAGAGTCCCATTTTTTCTTGTTTCCTGCTTGTGTATGCGCAGAAATAGAGACAAATAACATCTCTTAGACTTTGATCCTGAACCTGAAAGAACTTTCAGGTGACGTTTACAACAAGCAAGACTTTGCAAGGCTGCAGAATCCACTATGGCAAATAATAATGATAATGCCAATATGGTAAATCCGAATGGGGATGATCAGCAGAGAAGAGTGCTTGGCTCTTATTCTGCCCCTACTGCAGATCTCTATGGAAAAAGCATTGTGGTGCCTCCTATAACTGCAAACAACTTTGAGTTGAAGCCACAATTGGTCACCCTGGTGCAACAAAACTGCTAGTATCATGGACTTCCTCATGAAGATCCAAATCAATTTATTTCTAATTTTCTGCAGATATGTGATACTATGAAGATAAATGGAGTAAACCCAGAGGTGTACAAACTCATGCTTTTCCCATTTGCTCTGAGGGATAAAGCAAAGCTATGGCTAGATTCTCAATCAAAAGAGAGTTTGAATACTTGGAAAAAGGTTGTTACAGAGTTTCTCACTAAATTTTTTCCACCAAAGAAGCTGACTAAGCTTAGGTTTGAGGTTCAGACCTTCAGGCAGAAGGACGGTGAAACTCTTTATGAAGTGATGAGCGGATAATTTATACGCTTTTTAGCATTGTTTTTAGTATGTTTTTAGTAGAATCTAGTTACTTTCAGGCATGTTTTCATTAGTTTTTATGTTAAATTAATATTTCTGGACTTTACTATGAGTTTGTGTGTTTTTCTGTGATTTCAGGTATTTTCTGGCTGAAATTGAGGGACTTGAGCAAAATCAAATTCAGAGGTTGAAGAAGGACTGCTGATGCTGTTGGATTCTGACCTCCCTGCACTCAAAATGGATTTTCTGGAGCTACAGAACTCAAAATGGCGCGCTTTCAATTGCATTGGAAAGTAGACATCCAGGGCTTTCCAACAATATATAATAGTCCATACTTTGCTCAAGTTTAGATGACGCAAACTGGTGTTCAACGCCAGCTCTATGTCCAATTCTGGCGTCCAGCGCCAGAAACAAGTTGCAAAGTGGAGTTCAACGCCCAAACTGGCACCAAAACTGGCGTTCAACTCCAGGAATGACCTCTACACGTGTAACACTCAAGCTCAGCCCAAGCACACACCAAGTGGGACCCGGAAGTGGATTTATGCATCAATTACTTACTTCTGTAAACCCTAGTAGCTAGTTTATTATAAATAGGACTTTTTACTATTGTACTAGACATCTTGGAATCTTTGGAATCATCTTTGGACAGCTGGTTCTTAGATCAGAGGGGCTGGCCATTCGGCCATGCCTGGACCTTTCACTTATGTATTTTCAACGGTAGAGTTTCTACACTTCCTAGATTAAGGTGTGGAGCTCTGCTGTTCCTCAAAGATTAATGCAAAGTACTACTGTTCTTCTATTCAATTCATCTTATTTCGCTTCTAAGATATTCATTCGCACTTCAATCTGAATGTGATGAACGTGACAATCATCATCATTCCCTATGAACGCGTGCCTGACAACCACTTTCGTTCTACATTAGATTGAATGAGTATCTCTTAGATCTCTTAATCAGAATCTTCGTGGTGTAAGCTAGAATGATGGCGGCATTCAAGAGAATCCGGAAAGTCTAAACTTTGTCTGTGGTATTCCGAGTAGGATTCAATGATTGAATGACTGTGACGAGCTTCAAACTCGCGAGTGCTGGGCGTAGTGACAGACGCAAAAGGAGGGTGAATCCTATTCCAGTATGATCGGGAACCTCAGATGATTAGCCGTGCTGTGACAGAGCATTTGGACCATTTTCACAAGAGAAGGGGATGTAGCCACTGACAACGGTGATGCCCTTGCATAAAGCCAGCCATAGAAAGGAGTAAGACTGATTGGATGAAGACAGCAGGAAAGCAGAGGTTCAGAGGAACGATTCCATCTCCATACGCTTATCTGAAATTCTCACCAATGATTTACATAAGTATTTCTATCCTTATTTTATTAATACATTTCGAAAACCCCATTACTATTTTATTTCTTCCTGACTGAGATTTACAAGGTGACCATAGCTTGCTTCATACCAACAATCTCCGTGGGATTCGACCCTTACTCACGTAAGGTATTACTTGGACGACCCAGTGCACTTGCTGGTTAGTTGTGCGAAGTTGTGAACCATGGTATTGGCATCATGTTTTTGGCTCCATTACCAGGGAAAGAAAGAGCAATGAAATTTACATAATCAAGGTGTAATCACAATTTCTGCGCACCAAGTTTTTGGCGCCATTGCCGGGGATTGTTCGAGTTTGGACAACTGACGGTTTATCTTGTTGCTCAGATTAGGTAATTTTCTTTTTGTTTTGTTTTCAAAAAAATTTTTCAAAAATCTTTCAAAAATTTTTCTTTTGTTTTCGAAAAAAAACAATAATAAAAATAATGTTTTCAAAAATAAATTATTCTATAGCTTCAAAACTTTCAAGAATGAATTCTAGAGTTTCATGGTAACATGTTGAATCCTATCTGGCTGAAAAGCCATACCCAAACTCCTTTGGGATTGGTCTTCAACTAATCACCTCAATGGATGTAAATCCATTCTAAAGCTTGACTGGCTATTAAGCCATGTCTAACCCTCAGATTGGAGCTTTAGAGCATAAGATTCCTGGAATTCATATTAAAAATTTTGAATCCCTATTTTTCTTTTTTTTTCAAAATGATTTTCGAAAAAAAAATCATAAAATCATAAAAATCAAAAATATTTCTTGTTTGAGTCTTGAGTCATGTTATAAGTTTGGTGACAATTGCATCTTCATCTTGCATTTTTTCGAAAATTTTCTTGCATTCATAGTGTTCTTCATGATCTTCAAGTTGTTCTTGGTAAGTCTTCTTGTTTGATCTTTGCATTTGCATATTTTGTGTCTTTTCTTGTTTTTCATATGCATTCTTCAATTCTTAGTGCCTAAGCATTAAAGAATTCTAAGTTTGGTGTCTTGCATGTTTTCTTTGCATTAAAAATTTTTCAAAAATGTGTTCTTGATGTTCATCATGATCTTCATAGTGTTCTTGATGTTCATCTTGACATTCATAGCATTCTTGCATGCATTCATTGTTTTGATCTAAAAATTTCATGCATTGCATCATTTTAGTGTTTTTCTCTCTCATCATAAAAAAATTCAAAAATCAAAAAAATATCTTTCCCTTTTTCTCTCTTAAAATTTCGAAAATTAGATTTGACTTTTTTAAAAATTTTTAAAATCTAGTTGTTTTTATGAGTCAAATCAAATTTTCAATTTAAAAATCTTATCTTTTTCAAAAATCAAATCTTTTTCATTTTCTTAGTTATTTTCGAAAATTTTAAAAATATTTTTCAAAAATCTTTTTCTTATCTTTATCTCCTAATTTTCGAAAATAACATCATCAATTAATGTTTTGATTCAAAAATTTCAAGTTTGTTACTTACTTATTAAGAAAGATTCAAACTTTAAGTTCTAGAATCATATCTTGTGATTTCTTGTGAATCAAGTCATTAATTGTGATTTTAAAAATCAAATCTTTTTAAAAACTAATTTCTATCATATCTTTTCAAAAATATCTTCTTATCTTACCTTTTTCAAAAATTTGATTTCAAAATATCTTTTCTAACTTCCTAACTTCTTCTCTTTTCAAAATTTGTTTCAACTAACTAACTAACTTTTTGTTTGTTTTTTATCTTTTTCAAAACCACCTAACTAACTCCCTCTCTCTCTCTAATTTTCGAAAATATCTCCCTCTTTTTCAAAAATTCTTTTTAATTAACTAATTATTTTAATCTTTCATTTTAAAAATTTTCGAAAATTACTAACCTTTTTCTAAAACTATTTTCGAAAATCATTAACTCTTTTTCAAAAATTATTTTCGAAATTTTCCTCTCTCATCTTATTCTATTTATTTATTCATCTACTAACATCTCTCCCTCACCCACCAAAAATCCGAACCCTCTCTCTCTCTTTCTGAGTTCAGATTTTTCTCTTCTTCTTTTCTTCTACTAACAATAAGGAACCTCTTTACTGTGACATAGAGGATTCCTCTTCTTTTCTTGTTCTCTTCTCTTTCTTATGAGCAGGAACAAGGAAAAAGGCATTCTTGTTGAAGCTGATCCAGAACCTGAAAGGACTCTTAAGAGGAAACTAAAAGAAGCTAAATTACAACAATCTAGAGACAACCTTATTGAAAATTTCGAACAAGTAAAGGAGATGGCAGCCGAACCCAACAACAATAATGCAAGGAGGATGCTTGGTGACTTTACTGCACCTAATTCCAATTTACATGGAAGAAGCATCTCCATTCCTACCATTGGAGCAAACAATTTTGAGCTGAAACCTCAGCTAGTTTCTCTGATGCAGCAGAACTGCAAGTTTCATGGACTTCCATCTGAAGATCCTTTTCAGTTCTTAACTGAATTCTTGCAGATCTGTGATACTGTTAAGACTAATGGAGTAGATCCTAAAGTCTACAGGCTCATACTTTTCCCTTTTGCTGTAAGAGACAGAGCTAGAATATGGTTGGACTCTCAACCTAAAGACAGCCTGAACTCTTGGGATAAGCTGGTCACGGCTTTCTTAGCCAAGTTCTTTCCTCCTCAAAAGCTGAGCAAGCTTAGAGTGGATGTTCAAACCTTCAAACAAAAAGATGGTGAATCCCTCTATGAAGCTTGGGAAAGATACAAACAGTTGACCAAAAAGTGTCCTTCTGACATGCTTTCAGAATGGACCATCCTGGATATATTCTATGATGGTTTATATGAGCTATCAAAGATGTCATTGGATACTTCTGCAGGTGGATCCATTCACCTAAAGAAAACGCCTGCAGAAGCTCAAGAACTCATTGACATGGTTGCTAATAACCAGTTCATGTACACTTCTGAGAGGAATCCTGTGAGTAATGGGACGCCTATGAAGAAGGGAGTTCTTGAAGTTGATACTCTGAATGCCATATTGGCTCAGAACAAAATATTGACTCAGCAAGTCAATATGATTTCTCAGAGTCTGAATGGAATGCAAGCTGCATCCAACAGTACTCAAGAGGCACCTTCTGAAGAAGAGGCCTATGATCCTGAAAACCCTGCAATAGCAGAGGTGAATTACTTAGGTAAACCTTATGGAAACACCTATAATCCATCATGGAGAAATCATCCAAATCTCTCATGGAAGGATCAACAAAAGCCTCAACAAGGCTTTAATAATAGTGGAAGATACAGGTTTAGCAATAGCAAGCCTTTTCCATCATCCACTCAGCAACAGACAGAGAATTCTGAGCAGAATCCATCTAGCTTAGCAAATTTAGTCTCTGATCTATCTAAGGCCACTGTGAGTTTCATGAATGAAACAAGGTCTTCCATTAGAAATTTGGAAGCACAAGTGGGCCAGCTGAGTAAAAGGATCACTGAAATCCCTCCTAGTACTCTCCCAAGCAATACAGAAGAGAAGCCAAAAGGAGAGTGCAAAGCCATTGACATAAGCACCATGGACGAACCTGTAAGGGAAGGAGAGGACGTGAATCCCAAGGAGGAAGACCTCCTGGGACGTCCAGTGCTCAATAAGGAGTTTTCCTCTGAGGAACCAAAGGAATCTGAGACTCATCTAGAGACCATAGAGATTCCATTGAACCTCCTTATGCCATTCATGAGCTCTGATGAGTATTCCTCTTCTGAAGAGAATGAGGATGCCACTGAAGAGCAAACTGCCAAGTTTCTTGGTGCAATCATGAAGCTAAATTCCAAATTATTTGGCATTGAAACTTGGGAAGATGAACCTCCCTTGTTCACCAATGAACTAAGTGATCTGGATCAACTGACACTGCCTCAGAAGAGACAGGATCCTGGAAAGTTCATAATACCTTGTACCATAGGCACCATGATCTTTAAGGCTCTGTGTGACCTTGGTTCAGGAATAAACCTCATGCCCCTCTCTGTAATAGAGAAACTGGGAATCTATGGGGTGCAAGCTGCTAAAATCTCATTAGAGATGGCAGACAATTCAAGAAAACAGGCTTATGGACAAGTAGAGGATGTGTTAGTAAAGGTTGAAGGCCTTTACATCCCTACTGATTTCATAGTCCTGGATACTGGAAAGGAAGATAATGAATCCATCATCCTAGGAAGACCTTTCCTAGCCACAACAAGAGCTGTGATTGATGTGGACAGAGGAGAATTGATCCTTCAATTAAATAAGGACAACCTTGTGTTTACAACTCAAGGATCTCTCTCTGCATCCATGGAGAGGAAGCAGAAAAAGCTTCTCTCAAAGCAGAGTCAACCAAAGCCCCCACAGTCAAACTCTAAGTTTGGTGTTGGGAGGCCACAACCAAACTCTAAGTTTGGTATCAAACCCCCATATCCAAACTCTAAGTTTGGTGTCGGGAGGTCTCAACAAAGCTCTGCACATCTGTGAGGCTCCATGAGAGCCCACTGTCAAGCTATTGACATTAAAGAAGCGCTTGTTGGGAGGCAACCTAATTTTTATTTATCTAACTATATTTTTCTTAGTTATATGTCTTTATAGGTTCATGATCATGAGGAGTCACAAAATAAATATAAAAATTGAAAACGGAATCAAAAACAGCAGAACAAAAATCACACCCTGGAGAAAGCATCTGCCTGGCGTTCAACATCAGAACAGAGCATGGCTCTGGCGCTGAACGCCCAAAATGGGCAGTATCTGGGCGCTGAACTCCCAAAATGGGCATCATCTGGGCGCTGAACACCAGAATTGCACCCTGGAGAAGAGCTGGCGCTGAACGCCCAGAACAAGCATGGTTCTGGCGTTCAACGCCAGAAATGGGCAACAAATGGGCGTTGAACGCCCAAAATGGGCACCAACCTGGCGCTGAACGCCCAGAGTTGTGTGCAAGGGCATTTTACATGCCTAATTTGGTGCAAGGTTGTAAATCCTTGAACACCTCAGGATCTGTGGACCCCACAGAATCACCTCAGGATCTGTGGACCCCACAGGATCGCCACCTACCTCCACTCACTTCTTCTTACCCCTCTTTCACACAATCCCATAAACACTCTTCCCCAAAACCCTTCACCAATCACCTCAATCTCTCTTCCCCATCACCTCTTTACCACTCACATCCATCCACTCTTCCCCATAAACCTACCTCATAAACTCCACCTACCTTCGAAATTCAAAATCAATTTCCCACCCAAACCCACCCTAAATGGCCGAACCTTCACCCCCCTCCCTTCCCTATATATAGCCCTCCATTCTTCCTCATTTTAACACAACACAACCCTCTCTTCTCTTCTTGGCCGAAACACAACCCCTTCTTCCTCTCCTCTATTTCTTCTTCTTCTTCATCTATTCTTTCTTCTCTTGCTCGAGGGCGAGCAAAATTATAAGTTTGGTGTGGTAAAAGCATAAGCTTTTTGTTTTTCCATTACCATTGATGCCACCTAAGACCGGAGAATCCTCTAGAAAAGGAAAAGGGAAGACAAAAGCTTCCACCTCCGAGTCATGGGAGATGGAAAGGTTCATCTCCAAAGCCCATCAAGACCACTTCTATGATGTTGTGGCCAAGAAGAAGGTGATCCCCGAGGTCCCTTTCAAACTCAAAAGAAATGAGTATCCAGAGATCCGACATGAAATTCAAAGAAGAGGTTGGGAAGTTCTAACAAATCCCATCCAACAAGTCGGCATCCTAATAGTTCAAGAGTTCTATGCCAATGCATGGATCACCAAGAACCATGATCAAAGTAAGAACCCGGATCCAAAGAACTATGTTACAATGGTTCGGGGAAAATACTTAGATTTTAGTCCGGAGAATGTGAGGTTGGCGTTCAACTTGCCAAACATGGAAGAGAACGCATGCCCCTACACAAGAAGAGTCAACTTTGATCAAAGGTTGGACCACGTCCTTATGGACATATGTGTGGAAGGAGCTCAATGGAAGATTGACTCCAAAGGCAAGTCGGTTCAACTAAGAAGATTGGACCTCAAGCCTGTGGCTAGAGGATGGTTGGAATTCATCCAATGCTCCATCATTCCCACTTGCAACCGATCTGAAGTTACTGTGGATCGGGCCATCATGATTCATAGCATCATGATTGGAGAGGAAATAGAAGTTCATGAAGCCATCTCTAATAAACTCTACAAAATAGCCGAAAAGTTATCCCCCATGGCAAGGCTAGCATTTCCTCATCTTATTTGCCATCTATGTTACTTAGCTGGAGCTTTCATAGAAGGAGACATTCCCATTAAGGAACAGAAGCCCATCACTAAGAAAAAGATGGAGCAAGCAAGAGAGCCCATTCATGGAACTCAAGAGGAGTATGAAGCTCATCACCATGAGATCCCGGAGATGCCTCAAATGCATTTTCCTCCACAAAACTATTGGGAGCAAATCAACACCTCCCTAGGAGAATTAAGTTCCCATATGGGACAACTAAGGGTGGAACATCAAGAGCACTCCATCATCCTTCATGAAATAAGAGAAGATCAAAAAGCAATGAGGGAGGAACAACAAAGACAAGGAAGAGACATAGAAGAGCTCAAAGACATCATTGGTTCCTCAAGAAGGAAACGCCACCATCACTAAGGTGGATTCATTCCTTGTTCTTATTTCTTCTGTTTTTCGTTTTCTATGTTATGTGCTTATCTATGTTTGTGCCTTCACTACATGATCATTAGTAGTTAGTAACTTTGTCTTAAAGTTATGAATGTCCTATAAATCCATCACCTCTTTTAAATAAAAATTGTTTTAATTCAAAAGAACAAGAAGTACATGAGTTTCGAATTTATCCTTGAACTTAGTTTAATTATATTGATGTGGTGACAATGCTTCTTGTTTTCTGAATGAATGCTTGAACAGTGCATATGTCTTTTGAAGTTGTTGTTTAAGAATGTTAAATATGTTGGCTCTTGAAAGAATGATGACTAGGAGATATGTTATTTGATAATCTGAAAATCATAAAAATGATTCTTGAAGCAAGAAAAAGCAGCAAAGAACAAAGCTTGCAGAAAAAAAATAGAAAGAAAAAGAAAAAGCAAGCAGAAAAAGCCAAAAGCTCTTAAAACCAAGAGGCAAGAGCAAAAAGCCAATAACCCTTAAAACCAAAAGTCAAGGGCAAATAAAAAGGATCCCAAGGCTTTGAGCATCAGTGGATAGGAGGGCCTAAAGGAATAAAATCCTGGTCTAAGCGGCTAAACCAAGCTGTCCCTAACCATGTGCTTGTGGCGTGTAGGTGTCAAGTGAAAACTTGAGACTGAGCGGTTAAAGTCAAGGTCCAAAGCAAAAAAAGAGTGTGCTTAAGAACCCTGGACACCTCTAATTGGGGACTTTAGCAAAGCTGAGTCACAATCTGAAAAGGTTCACCCAATTATGTGTCTGTGGCATTTATGTATCCGGTGGTAATACTGGAAAACAAAGTGCTTAGGGCCACGGCCAAGACTCATAAAATAGCTGTGTTCAAGAATCATCATACTGAACTAGGAGAATCAATAACACTATCTGAACTCTGAGTTCCTATAGATGCCAATCATTCTGAACTTCAATGGATAAAGTGAGACGCCAAAACTATTCAAGAGGCAAAAAGCTATAAGTCCCGCTCATTTAATTGGAGCTATGTTTCATTGATAGTTTGGAATTTATAGTATATTCTCTTCTTTTTATCCTATTTGATTTTCAGTTGCTTGGGGACAAGCAACAATTTAAGTTTGGTGTTGTGATGAGCGGATAATTTATACGCTTTTTGGCATTGTTTTTAGTCTGTTTTTAGTAGAATCTAGTTACTTTCAGGGATGTTTTCATTAGTTTTTATGTTAAATTCACATTTCTGGACTTTACTATGAGTTTGTGTGTTTTTCTGTGATTTCAGGTATTTTCTGGCTGAAATTGAGGGACTTGAGCAAAAATCAGATTCAGAGGTTGAAGAAGGACTGCTGATGCTGTTGGATTCTGACCTCCCTGCACTCAAAATGGATTTTCTGGAGCTACAGAACTCAAAATGGCGCGCTTCTAATTTCTTTAGAAAGTAGACATCTAGGGCTTTCCAGCAATATGTAATAGTCCATACTTTGCCCAAGTTTAGACGACGCAAACTGGCGTTCAACGCCAGCTCTCTGCCCAATTCTGGCGTCCAGCGCCAGAAACAAGTTGCAAAGTGGTGTTCAACGCCCAAACTAGCACCAAAACTGGCGTTCAACTCCAGGAATAACCTCTACACGTGTAACACTCAAGCTCAGCCCAAGCACACACCAAGTGGGCCCCGGAAGTGGATTTATGCATCAATTACTTACTTCTGTAAACCCTAGTAGCTAGTTTATTATAAATAGGACTTTTTACTATTGTACTAGACATCTTGGAATCTTTGGAATCATCTTTGGACGCCTGGTTCTTAGATCAGAGGGGCTGGCCATTCGGCCATGCCTGGACCTTTCACTTATGTATTTTCAACGGTAGAGTTTCTACACTCCCTAGATTAAGGTGTGGAGCTCTGCTGTTCCTCAAAGATTAATGCAAAGTACTACTGTTCTTCTATTCAATTCATCTTATTTCGCTTCTAAGATATTCATTCGCACTTCAATCTGAATGTGATGAACGTGACAATCATCATCATTCCCTATGAACGCGTGCCTGACAACCACTTCTGCTCTACATTAGATTGAATGAGTATCTCTTAGATCTCTTAATCAGAATCTTCGTGGTGTAAGCTAGAATGATGGCGGCATTCAAGAGAATCCGGAAAGTCTAAACATTGTCTGTGGTATTCCGAGTAGGATTCAATGATTGAATGACTGTGACGAGCTTCAAACTCGCGAGTGCTGGGCGTAGTGACAGACGCAAAAGGAGGGTGAATCCTATTCCAGCATGATCGAGAACCTCAGATGATTAGCCGTGCTATGACAGAGCATTTGGACCATTTTCACAAGAGGAGAGGATGTAGCCACTGACAACGGTGATGCCCTTGCTTAAAGCCAGCCATGGAAAGGAGTAAGACTGATTGGATGAAGACAGCGGGAAAGCAGAGGTTCAGAGGAACGATTGCATCTCCATACGCTTATCTGAAATTCTCACCAATGATTTACATAAGTATTTCTATCCTTATTTTATTAATACATTTCGAAAACCCCATTACTATTTTATTTCTGCCTGACTAAGATTTACAAGGTGACCATAGCTTGCTTCATACCAACAATCTCCGTGGGATTCGACCCTTACTCACGTAAGGTATTACTTGGACGACCCAGTGCACTTGCTGGTTAGTTGTGCGAAGTTGTGAACCATGGTATTGGCATCATATTTTTGGTGCCATTACCAGGGAAAGAAAGAGCAATGAAATTTACATAATCAAGGTGTAATCACAATTTCTGCGCACCATGAAGCTTGGGAGAGATACAAGCTACTGACTAGGCAATGCCCTCCTGACATGTTCTCCAAGTGGACCCAACTGGATATCTTTTATGAAGGCTTAGGAGAGATGTCAAAGATGAGCCTAGACACTTCTGCAGGCAGTTCATTGCATAAGAAGAAGACACTAGAAGAGACTATTGAGCTGATTGAATTGGTTGCAAGCAACCAATATTTATACACATCTAACAGGAATCCTGTGAACTCTGGGGCCACTCAGAAGAGAGGCGTGTTGGAAGTAGACGCTATTAATGCTCTTCTTGCTCAGAACAAGCTTATGTCTCAGCAGATAAATCTACTTACTCAACAGATGGGTGGCATGCAAGTCTCAGCTATCAACACTCAAAATCCACCCCAAGATACCTCCTATGACATGACAGGTAACATTATGCAAAATGATAATTATGATTATGCTCAACCTTCTTCTGAACAGGTGAATTACATGGGAAGTGCTCCTAGAAATCCTAACAATGATCCATATTCTAAGACATACAACCAGGGATGGAGGAATCACCCAAATTTTGGGTGGAGAGATCAACCTCAGAGACCTCAGAACTTCAACAATAGTTCTCAGGGCGGTTTTCAACAGAACAACTATAATAACCGCCAATTTCAGTCACAGCAACAACAACCACCTCAGCAAACAAATTCAAAATCCCAAGAAGATTCTAAATGGGAGATGATGATGAATTTCATACAAGAAACTAGAGCCTCCATTAGAAACTTGGAGGTGTAAATGGGTCAAATGAGCAAGCAATTACCTGAAAGGTCTTCAAATACATTCCCTGGTGATACAGTGGTGAACCCAAGAGAAGATTGCAAGGCCATTCAATTGAGAAGTGGTAAGGTAGCTGGTTCTGAGACTAAGGTCAATGAAGATCTAGTTGAAAAGGAAGCTCCAGAGGAGAAGAAGGAAGAAATAGAGCACGCCCCTCCTAAACGTGCAGACAACCCATTTCCTGACTCTCTTGACACTTATCCCACTTTACCAAAGGCCCCAGAATACAAGCCAAAAATTCCATATCCTCAGAGGCTTCAGAAGGCGTCCAAAGAAAAATAATTCTCTAAATTTTTAGATGTCTTCAAGAAGCTGCAGATCAACATCCTTTTTGCAGAGGCTCTGGAGCAAATGCCTCTCTATGCTAAATTTATGAAAGAATTGTTGACCCACAAGAGGAATTGGAAGGAACAAGAAACAGTGGTGCTAACCAAGGAATGCAGTGCTATTATTCAACACACCCTTCCTGAGAAGATGCCAGACCCAGGGAGCTTTATCATTCCTTGCACCATTGGAGAAGTCGGCATTCAGAGAGCTTTATGTGATCTTGGAGCTAGCATCAACCTCATGCCACTTTCAGTGATGAAAAAGCTTCAAATTGAGGAGGTAAAACCCACTCGTATTTCTCTTCAACTTGCTGATCTTTCTATTAAATTACCTGTGGGTGTGGTTGAAGATTTACTTGTTAAAGTAGGACCATTTATTTTCCCTGTTGATTTTGTTCTATTAGACATAGAAGAGGAGGTAAAACCCTCTATTATACTTGGTAGACCCTTTTTAGCTACAGGTAGAGCTCTGATAAATGTGCAAAAAGGTGAATTAACCCTGAGGGTCAATGAAGAACAAGTGGTCTTAAATGTTTTTGAAGACCTCAAGCATCCCAATGATTCTGAGGGGTGTATGAAAATAGATGTTATTGAACCACTTGTTCAAGAAGTACTGGAAACTGAGGTACTTAATGATGTTCTGGATCCTATTTCTGAGTGTGAATTAGTTGAAGTTGATAATTCACCACCCCAAAAGGAGCTGATGAACACGCCTATAAAAGAGAAGGAAGCCCCCAAGCTTGAGCTCAAACATTTACCTCCTTCTCTGAAATATGTGTTCTTGGGTGAAAATGATTCATACCCAGTGATTATTAGCTCTTCTCTAAAGCCTGAAGAAGAAGAGGCACCTGTTTCAGTGCTCAAGAGTCATAAAACAGTTCTTGGGTGGACCATTAGTGATTTGAAGGGGATTAGTCCAACCAAGTGTATGCACAAAATCCGTCTTGAAGATGATGCTAAACCAGTTGTACAACCACAAAGGAGACTCAATCCAACTATGAAAGAGGTGGTCCAAAAAGAGGTAATGAAGTTATGGGAAGCAGGTATTATTTACCCTATTTCTGACAGTCCTTGGGTAAGTCCTGTGCAGGTAGTTCCCAAGAAAGGAGGGATGACAGTGATCAAGAATGAAAAGAATGAGCTTATTCCTACAAGAACAGTCACAGGATGGAGAATGTGCATAGATTACAGGAGGCTCAACACTGCTACAAGGAACGATCATTTCCCCCTCCCTTTCATTGATCAGATGCTTGAGAGGTTAGCCGGTCATGCTTTTTATTGTTTTCTAGATGGATATTCTGGATATAATCAAATTACAGTGGACCCTCAAGATTAAGAGAAGACAGCATTCACATGCCCCTTTACCGTATTTGCCTATAGGAGAATGCCATTCGGACTCTGCAATACTCCAGCAACTTTTCAGAGGTGTATGCTTTCAATTTTTTCTGATATGGTTGAAAAGTTTATTGAGATATTTATGGATGACTTTTCTGTTTTTGGAAATTCTTTTAAATCCTACCTTAAACATTTATCTCTTGTCTTGAAACGGTGTCAAGAATCAAACTTTGTTTTAAATTGGAAAAAATGCCATTTTATGGTTACAGAAGGCATTGTTCTTGGACACTGGATTTCAAGTAAGGGAATTGAGGTTGACAGAGCAAAGGTGGAGGTAATTGAAAAATTACCACCACCAACTAATGTTAAGGTAATTAGGAGTTTTTTGGGTCATGCAGGATTTTATGGAAGATTTATAAAGGATTTTTCTAAAATTGCTAAACTATTGAGCAACCTGTTGGTTGTTGATGTTCCTTTTGTTTTTGATTCTGATTATCTGCATGCTTTTGAAACTCTGAAGGCAAACCTTACCTCTGCTCCCATTATAGCTCCCCCTGACTGGGATTTACCATTTGAATTAATGTGTGATGCTAGTGATTTTGCTATAGGAGCTATTTTAGGACAAAGGCATGGTAAGCTTGTACATGTCATTTATTATGCCAGTCGTGTGTTAAATGATGCTCAAAAGAATTACACAACTACAGAAAAGGAATTATTAGCTGTTGTGTATGCTGTTGATAAGTTTAGATCCTATTTACTTGGTTCTAAGGTTATTGTTTATACTGACCATGCTGCTTTGAAGTACCTTCTAACCAAGCAGGATTCTAAACCAAGATTAATCAAATGGGTGTTGCTCCTTCAGGAGTTTGATATTGAAATAAAAGACAGGAAAGGGTCAGAAAATCAAGTGGCTGACCATCTCTCTAGAATTGAGCCTGAAGCAAGAGTGCAACCACCCACAGCTTTGACTGAGATATTTCCGGATGAGCAATTGTTCCTCATTCAACAGGCTCCATGGTTTGCAGACATTACAAATTATAAGGCCATGAATTTTATCCCAAGAGAGTACAGCAGGCAACAAGTAAAGAAGCTATTAACAGATGCCAAGTATTACATCTGGGAGAAACCATGCCTTTTTAAAAGATGTTCAGATGGTATAATCAGGAGATGTGTCCCAGATGAAGAAACACAGCAAATTCTTTGGCACTGTCATGGTTCTAAATATGGGGGCCACTTTTGTGGTGAAAGGACAGCTACAAAGGTCCTTCAGAGCGGGTTCTACTGGCCTACTCTCTTCAGAGATTCAAGAAATTTTGTGAAGCA
Source organism: Arachis ipaensis (assembly GCF_059453495.1). Classification (NCBI taxonomy): domain Eukaryota; kingdom Viridiplantae; phylum Streptophyta; class Magnoliopsida; order Fabales; family Fabaceae; genus Arachis; species Arachis ipaensis. The sequence continues at coordinate 118,313,688 of NC_142435.1, read as the reverse complement.
CTGTGACAGATGTGCAAAAGCCACAAATCTCCCTGCCAATCACGAAATGCCACAGCAGGGGATTCTTAAGGTTGAGTTGTTAGATGTGTGGGGTATTGATTTCATGGGACCTTTTCCACCCTCACATTCAAACAACTATATTCTAGTGGCGGTTGATTATGTGTCCAAGTGGGTGGAAGCTGTAGCTCTACCCACCAATGATGCCAAGGTGGTAATGAGCTTTCTTCAGAGATATATCTTTAGCCGGTTTGGTGTCCCAAGGACACTCATTAGTGATAGTGGAAGCCACTTCTGTAACAGACAGCTGGACTCTCTTCTGCATAGATATGGAGTCCGTCATAAAGTGGCAACCCCCTATCACCCTCAGACAAGTGGACAGGTTGAAGTTTCCAACAGGGAACTCAAAAGGATTCTAGAGAAGACCGTCAGTGTTTCAAGAAATGACTGGTCTTGGAAGCTTGATGATGCTCTCTGGGCATACCGGACAGCATACAAGACTTCCATTGGCATGTCCCCATATCAGTTAGTTTATGGCAAAGCCTGTCACTTGCCAATTGAGCTGGAGCACAAGGCTTACTGGGCAATCAGGTACCTGAATCTTAATTCAGAAGCTGCAGGAATAAAGTGGATGCTTCAATTGAACGAGCTTGATGAATTCAGATATTCGGCTTATGAGAATGCCAAGCTCTATAAGGAGAGAACCAAGCTACTGCATGACAAGAAGATCGCCATCAGAATATTTGAGCCAGGACAGAGAGTGCTTCTATATAATTCAAGGCTCAAATTCTTTCCCGGGAAGCTGAAATCCCGGTGGTCAGGACCATTTGTGGTTACCAGAGCTTCACCATATGGTCATGTGGAGATACAGGAAGTGAATTCTGACAGAAAATTTACAGTGAATGGCCAGAGGTTGAAGCACTATCTTGGAGGCGAGATTGACCGCCAGAAGTCTACTCATCTGCTGAACTAGCAGAACTGACCGTCAAGCTAGTGACGTTAAAGAAGCACTTGTCGGGAGGCAACCCGATAAATTCGTATCCTTAGCTATTTTTCGTAGTATTAGTTTTCTTAGTTATTTTATTTTTATTGAGTTCTTACTAATTTTCTGAACATGCAGCTATGTTCTTCCAGGAACCGAACACCTCAAGCTATATTTAAAAAAAAAAAAAAAAACGACGCGACCGCCTCATTGACACGTCCGCGCCGCAGGTAATTGGAGAAAATAATAAAACGAACAGAGAGTCACGCGAGAGCGTGGCTGGAGGCGTGCCCGTGGCACAAATCGCCCCACGCGATCGCGTTGCTGACGTGTCCACGTCAGGTGGGAACATTGGCCTCCTACGCGACCGCGTCACTCACGCGGTCGCGTGCCCTGGAATTCGACGTGAAAAGGGTGCACGACCGAAAGTTGTGCTAGAGTGGTGCTGGATGGACGCTGAACGCACAATTCTTCCCATGCGGATGCATGGCTCACGCGTTCGCGTCATATCCTTCTAATGGTCACTCACGCGATCGCATGCCCCACGCGATCGCGTCACCCAAGATTTGGAAAAAAATAAAAATTCAAACAGAGAGTTGTGCAAGCGCGAGGCTTCCCTCACGCCAGTAGCATGAAACGGGTCACGCGACCGCGTGACCAACGCGATCGCGTCAATCAGTATACGCGCAATTTGCGCGACCGCGTGCCCCAAGCGGCCGCGTCGCTTGCGCCGCCCAGTTTTCGTTCCTTCTCTCCCAATCCTAATTCTCTCTTATTTTCTTATCCTTTTATTTTTTCTTTCATTTTAATATTTGTCTCTTCTATTTTCAGTTCTTATTTGCTTGAGGACAAGCAAACCTTTAAGTTTGGTGTTGACGCTGCGCTTATAGGTTTTCTAGTACAAAAGGGAGGTGAATCATCTTCGCGAAGGAGCACAACCTGAAGAATAAAGAGACCGCTAGGATAATTAAGGTGGTTGAGTTCCTTTCATTTTTTATTCCTCCCTTCTTTTTCTATGTTATGTTCCGGTTTCCTGTTATTTTGCTTTGTTTGTTGCATGATCCTTTATCAGTTAGAATCCTAGGACTAGTTTAGTTTTTCTATTGCTTTAATTCTAAAAGATGCCTCATGTATTGTCCACTAAGCTTGAAATCAAAAAGAAAGAAGAACAGATGTAGTGCATGAGAATTTGAGTTTAATTTTTAGAGTAGTCTCATTTACTTAGATGTGGTGGTATTTTCTGTGATTCTGAATGAATGCTTGAACAGTGCATATTTTTTATAGTGAAGTTTATGAATGTTAAAATTGTTGGCTCTTGAAAGAATGATGAAAAAAAAAGAGAAATGTTATTGATAATCTGAAAAACCATAAAATTGATTTTTGAAGCAAGAAAAAGCAGTGAAAAACACAAAGCTTGCGAAAAAAAATATAGAAAAAAAAATACAAAGAGAAAGCAAGCAGAAAAAACCAATAATCCTTTAAACTAAAAGGCAAGGGTAAAAAGGATCCAAGGCTTTTGAGCATTAATGGATAGGAGGGCCAAAAGGAATAAAATCCTGGCCTAAGCGGCTAAATCAAGCTGTCCCTAACCATGTGCTTGTGGCGTGAAGGTGTCAAGTGAAAAGCTTGAGACTGAGTGGTTAAAGTCGTGATTCAAAGCAAAAAGAGTGTGCTTAAGAACTCTGGGCACCTCTAACTGGGGACTCTAGCAAAGCTGAGTCACAATCTGAAAAGGTTCACCCAGTTATGTGTTTGTGGCATTTATGTATCCGGTGGTAATACTAGAAAACAAAATACTTAGGGTCACGGCCAAGACTCATAAAGTAGCTGTGTTCAAAAATCAACATACTGAAAAAGGAGAGTCAATAACACTATCTGAATTCTGAGTTCCTATGGATGCCAATCATTCTGAACTTCAAAGGATAAAATGAGATGCCAAAACTATTCAGGATTGTAGTTGTAAACCCCACTATAAGAAGAGACATGAGCTTAATCGAACTCTCATTCTCATGCAAATTCACGTCCTAAGCTTATATTAGTATTGGTTGCTTGAGGACAAGCAACAGTTTAAGTTTGGTGTTGTGATGCGTGAGCATCTTGTCTATCTTTTCCTAGTGAATTTGCATCTAAGTTGTTGAATTTAATTAAGAATTAATTATATTTTAGCCACTATGGATGCTATTTTGAGTTTTGTACAATACTATTTATTTTAGGTAGCATTTGGCGGAATTTGATGGAGTTTCTGCAGAGAAAGAGAAGAAGTCAAGGAGATGACCAGCGAATACCGACGTGGACGCATGGCTCATGCAACCGCGCAGAATAGAGGAAATCGCAATGACGCGATCGCGTGCCTGACGCGATCGCGTGCCTGACGCGAACGCGTGGACTGGAATCTGCACAAATGACGCGAACGCGTGGACGACGCGGACGCGTCACATGTGCCACGTGCAAAAAAATGCTGGGGGCGATTTCTGATCTATTTTGACCCAGTTTCCAGCCTAGAAAATACATATTAGAAGCTGCAGCATGGACAATTCAAGTGGTCCCCATCCATCCATTGAATATTTGATTATTTAAATTAATTCAAATTTAAATTCAAATTTTAATTCTAGGAAAAGATATTATTTTAATTTTTGGTTTTAGATATTAGATTTTAAATTTATTATGATTAGTTATAAAAGGAGGAAGCTTTCCTTCCTTTGGAGAGGTCTGGGGGAGATTCCACCTCATCCCATCAGGGAAACATAATTGACAATCCTAATTTTCTCTCTTTTCTATGAGCAACTAAACCTCCACTGTTAAGGTTAGGAGCTCTGTCTATGGATTAATTTTATTGTTTTTTCTATTTTAATTCATGTATGGATTTATAATTTAAGAATTGTTTTCGCTCTTTATTTTATAAATTTGGGTGGAACGGAAGTATGACCCTCTTTCTATTTGAGTTCCTGTAAAACTTGGAAAAGCTCTTTACTTGAACAACAGCTTGAAAACATATTCTCCTAAATTTTAATTATTTGGACTTAACGGGATACGTGACATATAATCTTTTTATTTTTGGGTAATTAGAGTTTTTGTGGCATATAAACTGGAATTTGATTATCACCCTCTAATTGGAATTAATTGACCAAGGAATTGGCTGTTGATGAATTTTAGAGAAGACTAGGAAGGTCTAAGGAATTAGGGTCTAGTCACATATAGTTTTTCATAAATTAAATCCTACATGATTAAAATAGTTAGTAAGAAAAATTAATCCGGGAAAATAGATAACTCTGAAACCTTAACTGCCTTCTCCATATTTTATTTCCAACTTATTTATTTTACTATTTTATTTTCTACACGATTGAATATTCAAATACTCTTTTCTGTTTGTCTAACTAAGCCTATCAAACGCTATTGTTGCTTAATCCATCAATCCTCGTGGGATCGACCCTTACTCACGTAAGGTATTACTTGGTACGACCCAGTGCACTTGCCGGTTAGTAAGTGTGGTTGTAAATTACCGCACCAATTCTCGAGAGAGCTATCTCCCTTGGGCTACAACTTGAAAACACTCCTCCTAAATTGTGAATTACCTGGACTAATTGGGATATGTGACATAAAATCCTGTTAGCTTTGGGTAATTGAGATTTTTGTGGAGCTAAACTAGTTTTATGAACTTCACCCTCTGATCTGAATTGAATGACCACGAGAGTGGCTTTTGATGAGGATTAGAGGAGTTTAAATCACTAAGAGATTAGGGTTTAATCACTTATGGTTTTTCATAGAATCAATCACTCATTGTTAAAATAGTTGGTAAGACATTTTAATCCAAAAAAGTAAACATCTCCGAGACCTTAACTATTTTCTCATCATTATTTTACACCAAACCTGTTTTATTTGCTCTCTTTACTTGCTATTTTACTGTTTATGCGTTTACAGCAACAACTACCTTTTACTGTTTGCCTGACTAAGTCCCACATGATAACTATTGCTTGCTCATCCGACAATCCTCGTAGGATCGACCCTCACTCACCTGAGGTATTACTTGGATGACCTAGTGCACTTGCCGGTTAAGTTGTGCGAGTTCTAATTTCGTGCACCAACAAATTTTAGCAGGAATCTGATCCAAGCTCTGGTCAGTGTTGACCTTCCGAGTGTATGAATGAGGGTCTTCTCCGGATGGTGGTAATTGCACTGCCACCCTCACACTCTCTAGGATGAAATCCATGATATGCTCTCTGACCATGGTGCGCCAGTTCTTTGGCTCTGGGTTCACGCCTCTAACATGCTTGTAAGTCACCCAAGCATTGGCGTAGAACTCTCGCACCATCAATGCTCCAACCTCGGTTATGGGGTTGGCCAGAACTTCCCAACCTCGTCTCAGAATCTGGTACTAGATCTCCGGGTACTCATCCGGCTTCAGATCGAAGCGGACCTCGAGAATCACCTTCTTCTTGTGGACCACCTCATAAAAATGATCTGTATGTGTCTTAGAGGAGAACTAGGTGAAGTCCTATGGGTCGAAAGTAGGAGCCTTCTCTTTCCTCTTTCTTAAGGAGGATTCTCCAATCTTGTGTGCTTTGGGGATAGTAATATGAGAAAAAAAAGTGGAGTGCCCAACACCAAACTTAAAAAGTTGCTCATCCCCGACCAAAATGAAAATAGAACTAAGAAAAGGAAAAATGAAAAGAAATAAAGAGATAGAGGAGAATGGGGAAGGGGCTTTGGCCTTGGCTAAGAAGGAGGGGAAAAGGGGGAGTGTGTATGGTGAAGGAAAAATTAGAAAGGAGAGTAGTGTGAGGTGTGGTGAACATGGAAGTGAAGTGGGGTATTTATAGGTGGAGAGGGGGAAGGTTCGGTTATAGGGTATGGGTGGCGGAAATTGAATTTGAATTTTGGGTTGTTGGGAGGAGAGATTGATTGGATAGATGAGAGTGGATTGAGTAGAGTGGGAGGTGAGTTGAGAGAATCAAGGGAAGTGATGAGATGGTTGAATGTGGATGGAAAAGTGGGTAGGGAGGAGAGAGAATGGATAGGATTGAAAGGGGAAGTAGGTGGTAGTTGGTGTTTAACTAATGGTAAAAAGACCTCCTTCGAAACTTGAAATCTGCTCCCTGGGCATTAAACGCCGGTTCTGGCGTTTAACACTAGGAGGAGATCATCCTCTCTTTTTTTTTGTATTGGGATGGGCATCCCTGGCGTTTAGCGCCCCAAAGGGGGGAGGGGCTAAAAACACTTGAAAACGCCCAAAGTGGGCGTTAAACGCCCAAGCTCCTACTCCCCGCATGGCGCTAAACGCCCTCCCTGGCATTTAGCGCCCCAGCATGTTTTCTCCAAGGTGTTATGTTTTTCTGTCTAAGTCTTTCTATCGCTGTTCTAAGTGCTGTACATGATCACAAACATTAGAAAACCTAGGAAAACTATGAAGATCAATGGAAATAAAATGAAATCAAACTAAAACGAAAATGATATAAAACAAAAAACTAAAGGATACTTATGGTTGGGTTACCTCCCAATAAGCGCTTATTTACCGTCACTAGCTTGACGGTCAGCTCCTCTAAGGAGGAGGGTCATAGGGGCTCAGATCTTTACCCCTCATTGTGAACTTCTTTCCTGTGCTCTCATGAATCAGCTCAACATGCACTAGAGACATGATTCTGTTCACAGTATGTGGTACGACTGGACTTCTAGTGAACACCACCTTCATACCAGATGAGAAGTCCTCAGTAGGAATCTTCTTGTTCCTCTAACCTTTGGATACCTTCTTCTCGGAACATCCTCCATCTTTGGTGGGTGGTAGTGAATGCCCAACACCAAACTTAGATTTGATGTCAAGGGGGACTGTATGGCTTTCCACCAAGTGAGAAGGCTTAAGCATTGAGCTCTGTAGCAGGTACCTCTTTTGTCAGAGAGTGGTGGAGGTTTGAAAACCTTAAAAACCATCCAATCCTCATATAACCTCAACACTAATTCACATCTCTCTACGTCAATTAGGACTTTTCCAGTGGCTAAGAATGGCCTTCCTACGATGATGGAGTCATCAGTATCCTCTCCCATGTCAAGTATCACAAAATTAGCAGGGAGGAAGAGCTCTCCAACCTTGACCAATACGTTCTCCACTAGCCCACACACCTACTTCCGAGATTTGTCAGCCATCTCCAGTGCTATTCTTATTGCCTGTGCCTTTTGGATTCCCAACTTCTTCATTACGGACAGAGGCATCAGATTTATGCTTGAACCAAGGTCACACAGTGCTTTCTCAAAAGTAATATTCCCAATGGTATATAAAACCAGGAAGCTTCCTGAATCTGGCATCTTTTTAGGTAGCTTCATGGATATGGCATCTTATCACTCCATGCTTCTTTTGTTGTGTTGCTAAGACTAATATTTTTATAGAGCTTACGTGATTATCTAGTGTTGTTGATTGAAGTCCCTGAGTCCTTCTTATTTTACCCTATTTATAGGTTGCAAGAATGGACTTGTCCCTAAACAATCTGACCACGACCTGATTCTTCCTTTTTCTCAGGACATGACCTTGCTTTGACCCTGAAGAATCTTCATCGTGGTACCCCCACATTCTATCTTGCCTTGTCCTTCAAGCCCTACGTTATTGCACTGTGTCCATATTTACCCTAGTTTCGACCCATTTCTTATCGTTTATACCCTTGACCTTGACTATCTTTCTTATTGTAGTCGAAAGTGTTGTTCCCTAATAGGCAAAGACTTGATCTATCGACCTTAAATTTCGACGAATTGTAATTGAATTACTTGGTAAGTCAAAATTTATACCAACACAATGAGACAAGTAACAAAGGGCGAGCCAGCTTCTTGTCCATCTCGACACAAAAGACATCTCCCACCTAATTTATAATATATCTTAATGGCTATCTTGAACGAAACAACAAAGTTCCGTTTCCGTACAGCACAATACCATAACTGCTTCCAGTTTTTTATTTGTAAGCTACTCTTTTCTACATGGTCATCAAAAATAGTCAGAAATTATGCAAAGTACAAAGTCACAGCAATAGAAATTACAAATTTTAACAACCAATTAAAAACACACCGAAACATGTATGAATCACAACTAAAAACATATGACACTTTATTATATTAATGCACTCTTTGAGCAGAGTTGAACACTCCCAATGTTTCTCCTAACATTGTCCAATGTTGCTTTCAAAAACTGATTTAGCCATTACTATTTTATCCCATTGTAAGCTCCCATGCACCTCAATGTCTCAATTCACGTTTTTCCTTAATCCCAGCATAAGATCCTTCAATCTCTTCATTAGCAAAACATTTATCCCATGTTAAGGGTGGTTACATAGACCCACCTACTAGACCCAACATGTGACAAAAGTTTTGACTCTGAAATTAATTGGTGACCAAATTTGTTTTTGTCAAATAAATTGGACAACTCTTAATCCTAAATATTATAATATCACAAATTCATGCATATTACTCATTCACATACACCACTTAAACTCTTAAAATTTCCATCTACTATTTGGTCTTTGCCAAATTTCAAATTCGAATAACATATTAAAAAGCACTATCATTTACCATTCAAATAAAACTGGCATTGGTGACAAAATTTGAATGCGTTGAGAGGAAGGGCACACAATCAGTTTTGTTTGTTTACTAGCTTCCATTTTTAAGTGATGACTTTGGAAAACTCTAAGTTAACATTTGTGATGACTAAACATTATTAATTTGATTAATTGCAAAAATATTAATTCATATATGTTGATTAAATTAATTTTTGCTATGCAGGTTCTGTTTGGCCAAAAATAAAGGAAAACTGTTGCAAGCCCATATATGTATCTTACCTTCAGCCTTGATGTTAAATATGATTATTTTGGCTGGATTATTTTATTGGGTCAGTTTGATTTATTACTGCAAGCCCAATGTGCTTTTAAGTATCTAGCTCTGTTCAAAGTATGGTATACTAAGTGGCTGAAGTAATTTGTTATTAATTGGGCCAGAACCATGTTTTACTAAGCCCAAAATTAAATTGCTTGAAGGCAATGCTTGGTCCGAATCTAATTGAGAAAGAAAGCAAAATGTTTTGCTTCATTACTTCCAATGGATCCCACCTTTCATCATGTGATGGATCTCAAATTCAATTAATTTGAATTTAACTTACATTGGGAACCATGAGAGAGAAAGTTTAATTGATATGATTGATTGCATTAATGCTACACGCTACTCAGCATAGAGGGAAGTAAAATCAACTCACTTTAATTAATTTTTTCTATTTCATTTAATTGCTTTTCTTTCAAACTCTCTATTCTCTCTCATCTCTCTTCTCTATTCGGTCATATCACAGCAGCAACCATGGAAGCTAAAGCTAGCCACCGAAGAAAAGAAGAAGCACACCACAAGATCATCACAATGATGGCAAGAAAAAGAAAACTAAAAGTATGCTATGGCTAAGATTCTCATCACTTGTGGTAAGATTTGGTGAAGAGATCTTGGCCTCTCCATATCAAAAATGGTAGAAGAAGATTTTGGTCAGAGAAGAAGATCCTTGGAGGGATGGCTTGTCTCTGATTCTGCTCAACCACCACAGGAGGTAGCTACAGTGGCTACGTGATGGAGGAGGCAGAGATTGGAGCAGATGAAGCTATCATCATCATGAAGCATCAAGGGCCAGGAGTTCATCTTGGAGAGCAAGGCAAGATAAAGGGCTCGGATTGATGAAGATTGGTGACCAAGGAAGGACTAGAGGTAATTGCATGTTGGGTTTTGCATGGGTTATCTCTTCTCTCTCTCTGGCTGAACCGGTTCTATTTTGAAGAAGAAGAAGATTAGCTTGGTTTGTTTGGTTTCAACCTTGGAGGCTTCTCCCTATAAGTAAGGGTGAACAGTCAGGGTTTGATTTAAGGAGAAAAGAGTGAGAGTGCTAAGTACAGGATTCTCAGAGCTACCTAAGCTAACAGAATTTCTTCTCCTTCAATGTATTTTGTTTTGTAATTTTTCTGTTTAATTTTTTCTATCTTGAGTCTCATGGAAAAAGGCAAACAGTGAGGTTTGTAAGAAAAAGCCATAGAGCGGAAAAAGGCAGAGAGTGCAAAATTAAAAGAAAAAGCCATAGATGTCCTTAGAGGTCCTTTGTACATCTGTGTTGTGTTTCATGATTCTGTGGAAATCCCCTTACAAGTTGTGTTAGCACTTAGCAGTGAAAGCTTGGCAGTAACCAAGTCAAGTTCAGGATTGGGTTTAGGTTCTGGACTTGTCCCGGATTGGAATGGTAGTTCCTAGGGAGAATTGGTGTTTGTAATCAAGAATGATTATAGTGAAATTCCATCATCTTTGTGATGGAGACTGGATGTAGGTTGCACTGCACTTAGCAGCTGAACCAGGATATATCTGGATGTAATTTTCTCTCTCCTCTACTCCATTTCTGTTTCTGCTACACAGGAGATAAAACTGAAAAATATCTCGTGCTGTTCGATGAGACAAAAAGAAAAGTCTCGTGGCTGGGTACAAGACAAAAGAAAAAGTCTCGTGGCTGGTTACGAGACAAAAAGACAAAAAGTATCTAGAAGTTGTTTCAAAAACCAGCAAGTGTTGTCAAGAAAAAAAGGGGGTTAAGATTCAACTCCCCCCCTTCTCTTAGCCACTAAAAACCATCATTAAGCTTAGGATGCTTATGGCCGAACAATGCAGGAACATGTCTGAAGATGCCATGATTGATTAAATCGGGTGAAAGATTTGCCATGGCTTCAGAAGTGGATCCGAATCCAAAATCCAAAAATCTAAATTACAAATTATATATAACAAAATCTAAAATCCAGAATCCAATATTCAGAATGATTAATTCATATAATTCAAAATTCAAAACAGAATGATTAATTTATATAATTAATCCTTTGTGATTATTCCATCTTTAACATACAATAAAGAAAAATTAAAATCAACAAAAAAATCAGCAAACTCCACAGTAAAACTAAAATCAGCAAACTCTACGATAAAATCAGCAAACTCCAATGAAAATTTAAACAAAATTAACTCAGCAAACTCCGCAGTAATATCAACAAACTCCACAAAAAATCAGCAACAAAATTAACTCAGCAAACTAATTAACTATTATCACATAAAATTATGAATAAAATTAACTTAGCAAACAAAATTAACTATTATCAAAGGGAGCTCAAACAAGGGAGGAAGGGGACACAGCGGCGAAGAGGAGGGGGAGTGATCGCGGCAAAAGATGGTGACACCGGCAAACACAGAGAGAGCTCGAACAGAAGAGAGGAGATGGGGCTGTGGGACTGCGGTGGCTGCGGGCTCCAGGGCTGGGGGCTACGCCACTAGGGTTTTTTTTTTTTGTTAAGTTTGTTCTTTACTTTTAATTTTCAGAGAGGAGAGGAGATGAATGGGACTGGGGACGGGTGTTGGGTAGCCATCTAGGTGCTTTTTTTTAAGGGTCAAAACGATGCCGTTTTGGAGGGTCACTAAATCGGAACACCTCTAAAAAACGGGCTGGTTCTGCCGTTCACCGGTTAATCACCGGTTCGACTGGTTATTTGTCAAGCGATTTTTGAAGTCAATCAAACTGTCTTGGTGACCATTTCTGATTTTTGAAGTCAATCGAAAAATAATATTTAATAAATATCATATAATTATAAAAAGAATAATGATATTGTAATTAATAAAAATATTTGATATTTTTATTTATACATATTTAATAACATTTATATTAATAATTATGAATAATAAAAAATATTTTTAATTTAAATATAGATGAATATAAAATTAAAATAATATTAACAAAATTATTGTATGTTTTTACTATATAATTAATAATTAGCATATAAAGTAACAAAGAATAACATAGTTTAGTGGCAAGGAGAGCATGCAATAACAAAGAGGATCCAGGATAATATTATTATTGTCTAGAAAATCTTTCATAGCATTGAAAAAAATTGTTCTAATAATCTAATAATAAAAATAGAGACTTGCTACGCATACAAGTCTTTTCGGCATTCAAGTTTATACAAGTCAGCCTAACTCCAACAAAAACAACTCTCAATTTAAAGAGCGTGTAAACACGCATTTTCTCAACTTTGAATAGCGCAAAATGAGAAACGGTTCTTCTTCAACGTTTGTATTCTACGTTCTTCTTCTTCTTCTTCTCCTTCTTCTTCTTCTTCTTCTTCTTCTTCTTCTTCTTCTTCTTCTTCTTCTTCTTCTTCTTCTTCTTTGCATTCCTCCTCATTTTTTTTGCATTCCTTCTTCTCCTTCGTGTTTTTATCCTTATCGTGGTTCTTTTTATTGTTGTTATTGTTGCTGCATCTTTTTCCTCCTCCTCTTTCTATTGATTTTGCAACATTATGTATTTTTTTATTCTTTGATTGATTTTTTCTCCCAAGAAGAATTATAAGAAAATGAAATAAAAATATGAGGAAGCAGCAGTAGAAGATAAAAAAGAGGAAGAGGAAGAGTTTTGAATTATGCAAAACTTATCAGAATAAAAATACACTCGAATATCTTCATGTTACACCCAAATTTGCTGCAAATACAGAAAAATGTTTCCTCTAATGCTACATTTTTTCTTCTTTTTTTCCTTATTTCTTTCTTTCTTTTAGTTAAATGAATGTGAGTTCATTCTCTTCCAAGTAATTTTGCAGCATTATATGTTTCTTCTTCTTCTTTGTTTGATTTTTTTGTTTTTATCGTTGTTAAGAAAATAAAACAAGAAGAAACTTGATAAGGTAAAAAAAAGGAAAAAATGAATAAGAAAAAGAAAAAAGATGGTGATGATGATAAAAATAAAAAGAAGAAGCAGTAGAAGATGAGGAGGAGGAAGAGGAAGAGGAAGAGTTTTGAATTATGCAGAACTTATCAGAATAAAAATACACTCAAATATCTTCGTGTTATACCCAAATTTACTGCAAATACAGAAAAATGTTTCCTCTAATGCTGCATTTTTTTTTCTTTTTTTCCTTATTTCTTTCTTTTTTTTTAGTTAAATTAATGTAAGTCCATCCTCTTCCAAGTAATTTTGTAGTATTATGTGTTTCTTCTTATTTGTTTGATTTTTTTGTTTTTATTTTTATTAAGAGAGTAAACCAAGAAGAAACTTGAGAAAGTAAAACAAAAAGGAAAAGATGAATAAGAAAAAAAGAAGAATATGGTGATGATGATAGAAAAAAGCAGTAGAAGATGAGGAAGAGGAAGAGGAAGAGTTTTGAATTATGCAGAACTTATCGGAATAAAAATACACCCAAAATTCTTAAAAATATACCCAAATATCTTCGTGTTATAACCAAATATCTCAGTGTTACATCCAAATTTGCTGCAAATACAGAAAAATGTTTCCTTTAATGCTACATTTTTTTCTTATGAATTGAACCACACCTCAACCACTTGATTAGATTCAAAACAATAAAAGGAGGAGAATAAATTCCAATAAAAAAAGAAGGAGGAAGAGGAGAAGGAGGAAGAGGTGGTATTGATGACGACGATAACGAAAAAGAAGAAGAAGAAGAAGAAGAAGAAGAACGTGCAGTAACAGCACAAAGCGCGTGAATATAAATGACTTGTAAAGACTTGTATGGTAAAAACGCTTGTATGTGGAGAATAATTCATAAAAATATTAGCTTTAATCAGTATTGGGTGCAGTTACATAGAGCTGTGTTAGGAGTGCTAACTATAAGGTGAAAATTAATGGAAGTCTGTCTAACAATATCATTGTGGCTGAAGTTTTCAATGTATTAATGGAGGAGGCTAGAGTGAAGGAAGAGATTTCAAGTCTAAAGATGGCTCTAAATGCACCTCCTATAACTTAGTTTCTATTTATGATGATTGTATTATTTTTTAGAGATTTAATTTTAATTAATTACACTAAAGCATCCAAGACAGATGATGAACCTTGAGAGATCGGGTATAACGTTTGAAAATTGGATGCCTTAATAGACAAGAGTTAATATTAAAGATATCTTTGGCATCAAAACCTAGGATAATCCAGGTAAGTATCTAGGGCTAGCTTATCAATGGGGAAGATCTAAGGTTAAGGCATTATAATGGATAAAGGAAAAGGTATGGAGAAAGTAGAAGGGTGGAAGGAAAATTGTTGAACCAAACAGGTAAAGAGATCCTTATCAAAGAAGTTATCCAGGTGATCCCGAGTTAAGCCATGAATGCCGTAAAATTTTCAAAAATCTTTTGTCAGCAGCTAAATTCACGAATTGTGAGATTCTGCTGGGCATGCTCAAGAAAAGAAAGGGGGATTTATTAGAAGAGTTGGAACAAATTGTGCGTCAATAAAAAAGATGGAGGATTAGGATTTAAGGATTTTCATAATCAAATTTTAACTTTTTTAGCTAAGCAAACTTGGAGGATAAAGGAAAATTCTAATGCATTATGTGTTCAGATCTTAAAAGCATTATATTTTTCAGATTGTGATTTTCGAGAAGCTAAAGAGAAAAAGAAAACTACTTATTTAGAATAGTATTTTACAGGGAAGAGATTTTATTCGAAGAAATGGAAGGTGGAGTATAGAAAATGGGAAGAATATCAAGATATGGAAGGATCAATGGATCATGAGTGAAAGATTAATTAAGAAACAAGTCAGACATCATTGACCAGAGTTAGTGCGTTAATGAGAGAAAATGAAAGGTGTGACATTAAAAAGATACGAAAGACTTTCTCAGAAGAGTTAATAGAAAATATTATTAGAACCCCAACCAGAATTCTTAACAAGGAGAATAGTTTGGTTTGACTCTATTTAAGGATAGAGTATATAATGTGATGACAGAATATCAAGTGGCAAAAGAAAAAGAAAGTTTCGCAAAAGATTCCGATAACCCCTCGTCTAGTGCGAATTTTAGGGACCTATGGAAGAAGATTTAGAGGCTTCAAACTCCTCAGAAGATAAAAAATTTTATTTGGAGGGCAGTAAATAACATCCTTCTGGTAAATGAAAATATTTTCAAGAAAAATATTGTGAAATCTCCTATTTTCCAAATATGTGAAAGGGATATAGAGACAATAGAACATGTTCTCATGCTATGTCAACAGACAAGGACAACTTGGTTTGGAATGCAATGGCAATGCTGTCCTACACATGAATCAATCTCTAATTTTAAAAATTGACTTTTTAAAAAAATTTAGAGAATTAAAGAGGGAAGAAGGAAGGGATATAGGAAGGATAATTAGCAGTATTTGTATCTTAATATAGGAGTTTTGAGAACCAAGCAATCTATAAGAACTATGAGGTTAATCCCACAACTACAATCATAAAGGCTAAGACTCTAGAAAAAAAATTCTTTCATGCAATAGAACAAGTAGCCAACAACAACTCAAAGGAGAATAGAGCTAGAGTTCCAAGGGTTACCTGGCAACTTCATCCTAGGGGATTGATTAAGATCAGTGTTGACGCAGCATTCTTTAAGGACAGGAGATAGGAGCCACTGCGACAGTTGTTAGAGATAATTTTGAAAAGTTTCTTGCTGGGACTGTTAACAATATTCAAACCTTGTCCATCCAGGTAGCAGAAGCATTGGCTATTAGAAATGCTTTGTATTAGCCCATAATTTACAATTGAATAAAGTACTAATTGAACCAAATTCTCTTATGTTGGTGCATGCAATCAAATCTAAAGGATTAATGGCAGAGATTAACGTCATTTTTCAAGATATTTTTCACTTAGAAGAAAGAATCTAAGAATGTGGATTTACCTGAGCTCCACTTGAAGGGAATCAACTTGCTCATTGAGTAGCATCCTTGGCAGTTTCTAACAACCTTGGTAATAAATTGTGCACTAAACCGCCAGCAAATATTACAACCGTCCTCAAAAGGATGCAATTCAGAGAGTACCTAGTATTAGAAAAAAATGCTGGTAAAACAGAAGAAAATTACAGAGTTTCATATCACAAGAAGTCAAAAGATAATAGAGCACCTGATAACAGTTGAAAACACTGTCGGTCGTTGCCGGATATCTTCTTCTTCCTCCTAGATGGAAGAATGGTGGAGCTCTTTGTCGATGGAGGAGGCCTAATCGGACATTGATACATTGCACCTATATCTCGACATCCTTGCCGAAGCTTTCCACACAAAGGATGGGTTTCTAGTTTCTACATCAACTAGGAGGAATGCTTGGTGGCTTTGGGTACTGGTTCAGTGAGACAGTGACGCAGCAGAAGTGAGGGAGATAGGCTTAGGTGTGTGATTAGATTAAGAAGCTAATCAGGGGCTTATAAGCGGGTAGGGTCAGGTTGTTGGGCATGGTCCAGGTTAAAAAAAACATATTTTATATAAAATAAACTACTAAAGATTTTCTAAATGATTAAATTGGTTAATGATCTTCCAAATTTATTAACTACAAAATATGTCCAAAATATTATAAAACGCCATAAAAATCTTCAACTATTAAATATATATATTCTTAAAAATAATTTTAGAGATTAAATTTTGATATATTTTTTATAAATATAATTAGAAAAATAAAATATTTATATTTAAAATTAATTATTTTGTGCTAACTATATTTTTTATATATTTTTAAATGAGCAAAAATATTTTTAAAAAATAAAAAATTTAAAGATCAAATTTCATCCATTTTGTTTTTTGTGTAAACTTTTTAAATTATTATTAAAATATATTTTCAAAATTTCAGATCAAATGAACGAGTGATTTACCAAATATAAAAGTATTTTGATACTTATTATATTTTTAATTATTTTTATAATATTTTAAAATATTTTAAATATATATTTATTGTTAATAAATTTGGAGGATATTCCTATTTAAAATTTGACAATTCAAAGACATTATTAATGGTTTACTTTTTCATATATAAATATTTTTGGAGTATCTAACAAGAATGACACTTTTTTTTAATGAAATGGCTAAATGACTCTTTTCTATACTTTTTCTCCCCTACAAAAATAAATAATATACACTTTACTCTATTTGATTAAAATACTATTTAATAATTATTATAATTATTTATAATATTAATAATAATAATAATAATAGTATAAAATATATATTCATTTTTAGTTTATTCATTTTTATTTGATTTTTATTTTTAACTTATAGAAAAAATATTCAATTTAAAATTTTTTTTATATATTTCACGACGATTAAAGATAAAATATTAAAAATAAATAAACTTTTTTACCATAACAATAAAGATATATATTTTATATGAATATCACGTAATATAAAATATTTTAACTTGTTACAAAAAATTCAATTTAAAATTTTTATATATTTCTTGATTAGTAAAGTACCAATAATAATAATAATAATAATAATAATAATAATAATAATAATAATAATAATCATATGTTATGTTACGGCTTTACCTATTATAATAATATTGATAATAATATAAAATATATATTTATTGTTAATGTAATAAATTTTATTTATTTTTAATATTTTATTATTAATCATAAAATATATAAAAAATTAAATATTTTTAAAAAATTAAAATATATTTTATATTATTATTTTAATCAATCTGATAATTATCACTACTTTATATATAATTATAATAACTATCAAAATGTGATTAAATAGACTAAAATATGTATTATTTAATTTATTATATTTTAAAAGGTGAAAACTTACATACAAATACATCATTTTCATATAAAGTTATAGTTAAAAATTATTAAATAATTTAATATATTTAACTAAATTATTATTTAAAAATTTTTATATGTAAATTTCACACAAAAACATGTGCATCTAAATTTTTACCGTTTTAAAAAGAAAAAAAAAATATTATATAAACCTCTGAAATTTGAAAAGAGTGTCATCCAAAAAAACAGAAAACGGTATTCGTCCCATCCTCACTCTTTTTCGCGCCTTTTTTTTCATCCAAGTAAGAAGTAACTACTCCAATGGAAGGGCCAGGCCGGCCATCGCCACCCCCGCCACCACTACATGGCACCAATGATTCGAAGAAGGGCAAGAAACGGCAGCGTGATCCCCCTGCTGCATCGGCACGCCTCCAGAACCCAACTTCCTCAGCGCCGCAACTGCCACAGCAGCAACAGCGAGAAGTGGCAATTATCCACCTCGGTGAGCCTCCGGTCTACCAAGCTGCCAACCCACAAGAATTCAAGAAACTCGTCCAACGCCACACCGGGATGTCTCCAGGCGCCGCCCGAGCCAAAGAAGTCCCAACGGCGGCGAGTACAGCGCCAAAAGCCGTTCAGAGTAGTGCCAGTGACAGTAGTGACGCAGCATCGGAAGAGATGATGAAGTGGATGATGCAACAAGACGACCCTAATTTCAAGATTGGTCAGTCTTCTACCCGGATATTATCTCCAACGTCGTTGAGCCCAGCGCAAAAAGCCGTTCAGAGTAGTGCTGATGGTAGTCACGCAGCATTGGAAATGATTAGGGAAGAAGATATCCCTGAGTTAGCGTTCAAGGGGATTAGGGAAGAAGATATCCATGAGTTAGCGTTCAAGATTGGTCTATCTCCAACGCCGACTACTCTTCGACAGATTTCACCGCAAGAGTGTCGCTTTCCCTATTCTTATAAGAAAGCAGCTTTTCAGGGAATTTCCAGTCAGTTTCCTCCTCCTTTTCCGTGGCAGAATGCACCTCAAGACAGTTTCTTTTCCGGTTCTAATAGGAACGCAGTGCTAAAGGGAAATTCTGGTCAGCTTCCTCGTCCTCTTCAGCCTCAGCTACCGCCCCCTATGCGACAGATTGCACCGGTGACTCCCGCGCCGAATATAGCGTACCATTCCTCAACGGCGAACCATTCTTTGCGATCGATTGTACCGTCTATCAGTTCCTTGTTGCCTATAACCGCACAGTACGAGTCATCGCAGCAGATTCAAGTGCCGCGGAGTGTACCGTGGAACCGTTCATCTTCGATGTGGCCACCGACTGAGTATAAGGTGGATCGGATTTTAGGCAGTTTTGAGCAGATTCAAGGGCCGTCGAGTGTACCGTCGAATAGTTCCTTTTCGCCAATAAATGAACTTTCCAATTTACCGCAAGGGCTGAGTGTACCGTACCGTTCGACGACGATTTCTCCGGAGATTCAGCAGACGAGTGAACCTGACAATTTGGCGCTGACTGAGGATGAGGTGGATCGGCTTTTACGGATTTTGCCGCCGAATGCACTGCCGAACAGTTCCTTGTCGCCGATAAATGAACCCCAAGGGCCGAGAGTACCGCACCGTTCATTGTCGACGTCAACGACGGCTCAAACGTACAATTCCTCTCCACAGATTCAGCAAACGAGTGCAATGTGGCCGCTGACCGAGGATGAGATCGATCGGATGTTAGCGGGTTTTGCCTTTGAGCGTCAAGAACCGTTTCCGCGTTTGCCTCCTCCCTAAATAACTCTGATGATGACTAAGTAACTTCTTTTTCTTCTCCTTCCACTTGATGATTAGAGCAATTAAGACACTTCACACATTCTTTCTTTCTTCCTATCTAGCTACTACTCTCAGATTTTCAATTTGATGATCATAATCATAGATTCCTTCATTTTAGATTGGGCCATTGGCTTCTAATTGTAACTTCTTCACCAATTTGCATTTAGCAGTTCACCACTAGGACCCAAAACATTGCATGTATTTTTCGGATCGAAGGATAATTTCTATCATCATGATGTACACACACAAAATACAATTTGGTTTGATTTGATTTTTTGTGCTTCTTGTATAAAGGTATTTTATAAAAACTTGTGAAAAATGTCCAATTGTTAGTATATACCTAACTTTCTATTATGATAACTACTATTCGCAGTAGTTTGTCACTTTCCTAAGTTTCTTAACTTATATATTCATGAATGGTGTCCGAAAATAAAAATTGTTCTCTAACGTACTTATTATTATATATAGGAAAAGTATATGTAACAAGAAGTTACACTACAAGAAAAAGCGTATTTATCGACGCAAAAAATCGACAGCTATCTCTTCTGTCGATATTTTTCGACCGCTTGCTGTCGATATTTTAAAAAAAAAATAAAAATAAAATAATAAAATCGACGGCCTGTTCGTCGATTTTTTTATGATGCATAAAATATCTATTAACTATCGTCATATTATCGACGTACTGGAGGACGAAAATACTTTTATTTTAAAATCGACGAACATGGCGTCTATTTTTATATTTAAAATATCGACAACCTTTCCGTCGATAAATTTAAACAGTTCAGATTGCTTTTTTAAGTAAAATAAATGGTGTAGATTGCTTTTTTCAAATTAAAAGAAAGAAATTATTAAAAATAAAATATTAAAATCGACGACAATGCTGTCTATTATTTTAGCAACTTTCAACGCCTTCCTCTAATCGTCACATTGCCAATAAGGTAATGGGTAATAATTGTTTTTCTTTAAAATCCACGAATTTATTGTCTATTTTAATAATTATAATATCGACATATTTTGCCGTCGATAAATTTAAACGATGAAGATCTTGCTTTAAAAATAGAATGAATAACATAAATTTATTATATAAAATAGACGGTTAATATGTTGATTTTTGTTTTAACTAAAATCGACGAACTTACCGTCGATTTTTATCAACAAAAAATTATACCCGCGTTTATTACCCGCGTCCTTCGTTTCGATCGATTTCCCAAACATTAACCCCAAACCTCCAGAGACTCAAAAGTTCAGAGTGAAGCTGCTGCTGCTTCTTCTTCTCCAACGCTTGAGAGTAGAGACCAGAGACGGAGCCACCGTTACGGAGAGAGGCAGAGAGCAGATCAGTAGAGCTTCTTCTTCTCCGACGATTGAGAAAACCCACCGTCCTCCGTCGGAGAGCAGAGCAGCTTCTTCTTCTTCTCCTCCTCCACCGAGCCCGCCGCCGCGCCATCCTGTTCATGTAAGTTCCTCTCAGTCTCTCTGATCATTATACTTATTTTTGCGGTTGTTGTATCTACTATCTACTATTTTCATAATGAAATTCTGAATTTGCGTTTGTTAATAACAATCGCATCACTAAAACCTAGTTAGCATAATCAATTCATCACATTTCATCAATCGCTTCGTCTCTCTGTGCCGTTGTTGCTGCTGCCTTCAATTGACCGTGCTCAATCAAAATCAGGTACTCTCTCTCTTTCGTTCTTCAATTGATTTTTTTTTCATCAATAAAAAATTTGCTCAGCATTTGTAGATGATTCACTACTTTTCTCAATGATATAGGTCTTCAATTCAAAGATTGATGAAGGAAGAAAGGCATTGCGGGTGTTATCACTACTTTTGTTCATTTTTCTGTGTTATCCTGCAATTTTGTATTCTTTCTTCATGACTGACATGGATTTATAGGATTCTTCTCTATTTTCGGTGTTAGTTCTCTAATTTTTTATTAAGTTAGATTCAATGATCAACTATATGTAACCTCGTTTTATGCTGAAGAAATCTGTAAAGAACTTCAGTTCTCTACACAGGTTTCTTAAAATGTCTCTGTATTATAAAGAAGCAATCACATTTATTTCTTTTTTGTAGCACTTGTGGCTGGTTTTGAGGTATGCAATTCTCAATTTGGAAGTTATTCAAGCAGCAATCTCTTTGGCCAAACAGGAAGGTCTTCTTGTTTCTTTGGATTTGGCCAATTTTGAGGTACTAACCACCACAATTTGTTTTTCTTCTTCTTTTATTATTCTCTTCCATGAAAAAATTAATGAAGCTAACTGTTTTCTAATACTTCTTTTCTTTGACAAGATGGTGAGGAAATTTAAGCCACCACTTATGAAGTTATTGGAGTCTGGCAATATAGACCTCTGTTTTACCAATCAGGATGAAGCAACGGAACTTCAATTGTAATTTTTTCTGCTGGCTTCTTTCCCAATCTCGTTCTCTTTTGCTTTAGTTGGAAAATGTGTAGTTGACTCTGTTGTGAACTGTTTGCTGTTGTGCATTGATCACTTGGAGAACATGACTAACTATACAATCATGGTAGTTTGGTTCACACTGCAGGAATTCGTTCTCAAGCCATTGCCTCCCAATATAGTGCATATCAGGATCTGATTCATGAAGCTTTCTAAAGAAAGCTAGTGTTCTCATTGCTCTTGCAATGGCTGCTGGCATTAGAGGGGTACGATGTTTGCTATATTCAAAGTGCTATGTTTTGCTCATATTATTGTAGATTCTAGATTGGCATGTTGACATGTTGATGACCTTTCTCCTTGCTCACAGGTTGTGGCTGGAGAGCTTGAACTGAATCATGAATGCAGTTTGATGCACTGGTTGCCAGAGGATTTCGAATATAAATTGCAGGTATTTTAAATGTTTTCCTTTGCTGAGAATATATTACCTATACAAATCATTCTAATTTCTACATTTCCTATGGGTTGCACTTGGAATCAAAGAACAAGATTAAAACTGCTAATCGGATATTGGAACTTGGCATATCTAGGCAGTGAGCCTCATCTTATGAAAACTAATTGTTCACTGTTTCATAGTCACGCCGGTTGAATGGTTCACTACCATACTACCATCCTAAAAATCATTCATGATTATTTGACTAAATAGTTGCTGCTATAAGTAATTTGTAACATGTGTGCTGATTTTTTGTGAGAGGATTATTACTTATATTTATATTAGTTTGATTGTGCATACTGTCTGTCCTTATGATTTAATATTACACGTACAAAATTTGAAAGGTGGAAAGTGAGATTGTGTCTGCATTCTTGAGAGGAAAAGAACGCCATTTGTTAGATTTGGACCTTAATGCCGTACTTGGATTCATTGATGATTTCTGCATATGGTAAAGTTGCAAATATCATTTGTCAATAAATTAGCCTTATTGATTCATCTTACAACTAATGATGAAGGTTATAAAATAAGAGAAATTTAAAAATTAAAGCAGAAATAATACATAGTTACAAATCTTGAAATTTGATTGTTTCCTTGTGTACTAAAATTATCATTATTGCAGGGTGATACTTTATTTTAAAGACAGAGTTCTCAATTTGCTCTAGTGGTCTCAGATATAGTTCTTATAAACATGTAAGTTTCCTTTTCAAAAGTTTTCCTGTATAGAAAGAAATTAAGCTTCTTTCCTTTTCGTATTTCTTTCACTTTATTAGAACTGTCAATAGAACTGAATGTTATGTTAAGGTGATTTCATTCTATTTGGATTCAATTCATACACGTTGAATCTTACTTTGCTATTGGATTGTATAAAGAGCTAAAACATGTAGCATAAAGGATTTGCAAATGAAATAACAACTTATTCCTTATTGTTTTCCTACACAGGTGGAAGAAGAAGACAAAGAAATAGATAGCTTTCTCAAAATACATTGTATCTTTCTCAAAATATGTCTTAACAACAACTTATTCTTTATTGTTATCCTACAACTGTATGTTTTAACATGTATCTTTCTCAAAATATGTTGTTAATACCAAATGTGTCTTGCACTCTTGTTTCAGGGTGAGAAAAAGAAGACAGAATACAAAAATTGAGAAGTATTGGGACTGGAAATTGGCCAATGAAACAAACCCAATATAGGTGAGCTGGATATCTGCTTTGCATGGTGTTAGGGAGTCAATGGCATGCATTTAACATATTCTTGATGGTGCCTTTTATATTGACTTCATAGCCACTTTTTGTAGATGAGGCAGCCCCAAGGAAGTCGAAAAGGAAGAGTACAATAAATTCTACAGGAAGACTTTTAACAAGTTCTTAGAACCGCTTGCTCATACTCAGTTCACCACCGAGATATTTTGATTTGATGATATTTTAGTAACTTTTGTTAGAACATTTTCTTTAGAGAGCTAATATTATAAACTCTTTACATTCTAGTAACATGAATGAATGATATATTGTATGTTAGGAATGATTCTTATTTATTTATTTATTTAGAAATGTGCTTCCCAAAGTGTTGTCTTGACAATGTTTTAATTGCAGGTAAGAATAATGAAGAAGAAACTTGTCAGACCCAGTAAGTCTACAAATTCTTCAATTCATTTCATACTCTCTCATCATCTCCAAATTAATAATTGAATTTGTAATTTCTTTATTTATTATTTATTATTATATTACAGAAGCTCACATGTTCTGGTAGCTTTACAAGAGTCCTTATAGAGTGAAAGATCCATCAAAATCATGGCCAATTATTCTGTGGTTACAACTTACAAGGAGGACCTGCAATAACTACTTATATGTATGGTTTTAGATTGAAATATTGTGAATAGTAATATATAATTGTTGAAACATTTTAATGAATAGGGTGCTTCACGAGTTGGAATTGGAAACTTTGTATAGGAATTATTTTTTTTTTATTTTCAATATTAAAAAATTATATATTATGTTTAATACTTTATTTATGAATTATATAATATTTTGTTTATGGATATTGATTTTTTGTTGTTGTGAAATTTTAATCAAGAAATTATTTGCTTAACGCGATAAAAACGACGGTAAAAATTACTTTTTTAAACGATAAAAAATGTCATTTTTACTCGATAAAAATGGCGGTTCAATTAAAAAAATAATTAAAAAACATATAGCTATTAAAATCGACGGTAGCGTTGTCGCTTTTTAAATTTAAAATAGATAAAAAACAAAAATATAGACAAAGAATTTGTCGGTATCTAAATAATTAAATCGACGGCAGTTATGTCGATTTTATTGAATCAAATATCGACGGAAACGGTGTCGATTTTATATAATAATATCGACGGAAATATTGTCGATTTTATTGAATCAAATATCGACAAAAAAGGTGTCGATTTTATATAATAATATCGACGACAACGTTGTCGATTTTAGTAAGAAGGTAAAGTTCTCAACCTCATATTATAGACAGAAATGATGTCGATTTTATTAAATTATTATCGACGGCCAGGAAAACCGTCGATTTTACTCGAATTTTGAAAAATCGACACGCTTAATAGCGACCATCTCTGCCGTCCATTTTGCCGTCCATTTTGCCGTCCATTTTAACAATGTTTTTTGTAGTGTTACTAGCCAAAAACTAAACAAAACCATATTAATTTATATTAATTATTAATTTTAAATTTTTTAAATTCAAAATTTAAAAAATTTAAAATTGATTAAGTAAACCTAATTAAAACCTATAAAAACCTTCCTCTTCTCTCTCACATTAACCTATCCACCTCCAACAATCACACACACAGACCTCTCTCTCACCGTCAGGCCCTCTCTGCCTCTCCACCGCGACCCACTCATCTTCTATCACCGACATCTAACTCGTCGGATTCGCCACCGTCGACAAAAACCGCTTCCCTTTCGTGGACCAGATGTGTTATCGGAACATGATAGAACGTGTCCGGCGCCGGAACAACGTAAAACTGTTGGTCTCCACCTCCGGGAGCCTTCGAAATTGCCGTTGGGAAACCTTCGCCAGAAAATTGCTTCTCCGGCCAGTAATTCCCGGGGTGTGGCACAATAGCAGGTGAATTCGACGTCGGAACCTTCTATGGCATTTTCTGCATGTAATAATCGCCGCCCCCAGCAACACCATAACCTCCAGCGAAGCCATCCTCACTTCTCCTCCGGTACATAGACTGATCAGCCTTTGCGATCTGCAACCACTGCAGCTCTTGCTGCAACTGCCTTTGAACGTCGATCGGGTTCACGGTGGGGTCCGATCCAATATCCCGATCGTTCACAAAAATATAAAAAAACATTCATTTAATATGAAAAAAAAAATATCTTAATACTTAACAAAAAAATATCCAGTTATATTTTAGCAAAAATAATTAAATATCTATAAAATTTTAAAAAAAATATGAAATTTTTAAAGAAATAGAGACATTCACATTTGCAATATAAAAAAATTCGAAAAATATATAAAAGAACATCCATTTAGTATGAAAAAAAAACATTCTGATACTTAGTAAAAGAAACATCCATATATATTAACTCGTAGAGATTTTGGATTCACTCAAAAATATTTTGGCTGATTTTTGGCTAATACCGTTTTGGTTCCTAGCATTGTTAGTATATATATGGTTTCTCAACAATATATTATACTCGATTGTCAACAGTGATTATTTTATTATAATATTTTTCGTTTTTCAGATTTTGAGGTTTCTTTTCATTTTTATTCAGTGACCATTTCTAGTACAAGTCTACAACATACCACAACAATTTTACATTTGAAATCAAAATCGATGATATTTTCGTCTATGTAACGTATTTACAATACCATTTTATTTTGTAAGAGAACTTATCATGTCAGATCAATTTCAAACTCGTTTTACAAAATTTGAACTGGACTGTCTGCTCAACTCATTAAGAAGCAAGCATAATAAAAAAGATACATATAAGTTCAGTTAAGTTAACTAAAAACTCATGAGCTAACTTAAGCTCAGACACCAGCTCAAATAGCACAAACATAATTTGTATAAATTGTAACTTATATGTAAAATATATATATTTTGCAGTGATGCACACTTATTATATATTACTTATTATCACTAAGAATTAAATGTATAAAATAAATAATATATGAGCCTGATAAATGAGATAATAAATTGAACTTACCTATCTAGCTCTCACTAAAATTCAACCGTGCTTCATTTAATATATGAGTTTAAATTTAAGTTTAAGTTAGATTCACAAACTATATTTCAAAATTTAGTTAGTTAATGAGTGGAATTTATTAATAGATTACGAATTAAATAAAATAATTTCAAAATAAATACGTAAATTTTTATATTGAAGGAGATATCGAATCTAATTTCAAAACTGAACCTAAACCCTAAGTCTTATATGTTGCATTGTTTAAAAGTGTGATGAAATACCTTTTCCACTACAATTACAAGGCTGAAATAACATATAATTATAGTTGTAGTATGCCCAATTGCATGGCAGCACATGAAATTTGAATTTCAATTTATAAGAATTAAATATCTTCCTATTTATTTTCAAATAGAAAAGAAATACCCGTATCCTAAAAGGTTTTTTTTTAAACACATTTATTAATAGCACGGTCTTAAATCTTAATGAACCTTTGCATGTAGTAACTCAATGAAAGCAAGCTTTGGAATTTCTTTCATCAGTGAAGTTGTCTATACTTGCAAACATTTGGAAATCATCAATTAATAATGACACTTTTAGATAATGCAATTTGATTAAATGTTTCGCAAGATCCTTCCAAACACATGCCTTTGGTTGGAACAAAGAAAAGAATAATACTTATGGATGATTTCATCGCTAAGTATTTTATCAAAATTTCAAAGGCTCTTACAAAAAGCTTAGAAATTTTCTTTTTAGACATACACACTCACACACACTAAATCTAGTTATTATTGGGGATTGATCCTGGGTGTAACTTGTTATGAGATAAATAAATTTGCCGCTCACACGTTACTCAGCCACCAAGGCCTAGGAGTTTGGATGGAATTCAGGAATTGTGTGGAAGCACACTCCATTTGGTTCATAAACCCATGTTTGAACTCGATAAAGGAAACTTTTATCGTTGATCCATTATTAATAAATCGGCCTAAAACAAACTAACAACTTTGGGATCGGAAACCATTAAACTCAACAACTTCCCCATAAATGTCTCTAAACAAACCACTAAGGCCCAGTAATCGGAGGATTTGCGAAGGACTCCGAGAAACAAGCAAGGGATACGAATAACTATTTCAAATAAAAAATAACTTGATATATACAAGTGACTCACTAGGTCACACATACGCAATCACCACAAGAAATTACTAAAATAGCAATCGATTTTAGGGACTGAAAAAACGGGTTGCTAATAGTGACCGATTTAGCGACTGATATAGAATTTCTAGGACAAAAAAAATGTTGGTCGCTAAATCGGCCACTAATAGCAACTCAATTAGCGACCGATAAGTTTTAATCCAACCAGAATAAAGTTGGTCACTAAAATCGGTCGCTATTTTTTAATTTAGCAACGGAATTAGCAACTAAAACAAAAAGTAACATCTTTGGGACTGTTGGTCACAAAATCGGTCACTATTTTTTATTTTAGCGACCGATTTTGCAACTGACAGTGAAATACGGTGAATAATTGTTTGTCACTAATTTGGTTGCTAATACCCTGGTCACTAAATCAATTGCTAATTGTTAAGATAGCGACCGATTTTAGCGACCAACAAAATCTATCACTAATAACAACTGACTTAGTGGCCGATAAATTTTTATACAACCAAAATAAAGTTGGTAACTAAAATCGGTCGCTATTTTTAATTTAGCGACCGAATTAGCAACCAAAATAAAAAAGTTGTCTTTGGAACTATTAGTCACAAAATTGGTTGCTATTTTTTAATTTAAAGACAAATTTTGCAACGATAGAAAAATAAGATAAAAACAACTAAATTAATCACTAAATTGATTACTAATTCAAATAAACTAATCAGTTACTGAATTGGTTGCAAATTTAAATAAAGTAAGATAGCTACCAAGTTACCCTCACTAACCCTAACTTACCTACACCATTCTCCTCTTCCCCAGTTACAGAGTTGCCATCGTCGTCTTCTCAGATAGCGCCATTCTTTTTTCACCATCGCCTCCTCTGGTCGCGTCGCCTCCTCTAATCGTTGCATCGCTGTCCAGATCCGCTTCCAGATCTGTTGTTGCTCATTCTCGCGTCGTTCTTTTCTCACTATTGCTTCCTCTGGTCTCGCCGGCTTCTCTGCTCACTCCTTTGTCACAAATCGTCGCATCGCCGTCCAGATCCGCCGTTGCTTGTCATCGCGTCGTTCTTTTCTCATCGCCGCCTCCACTAGTAACTTCTTTGGCAACAACAACAACAATAGTCTTCCGGTGAAGCTAACATGTATATTATTATTGACTTTGTACTATTTTCGTTGTTCTTCGCTTTTGGCTCTATTCGTTTCCGTCTAATAGCAAAACTTGAGAAATTGAATCTCTGTATTTGTATTGAGGTTTTTTATTAGAGCACCATATTGCGATGAGATTTTTTATTATTGTAGGCATTGCCTAAGTTGTGTTAATTTATAAATTTATTTATTTTTTAATTCATGATCCTTTTTGTTGTTGTAGAAAATATGGTGTATTTTTTTGTTTCTGTTTTTGTTTTTGTTTTCACAAAACTTTGAGGAAATTAATGTTAAGGATCTCACGCCATGAAATTAACAAGGTTTGCTATTTAATTTCATTAGAAAACTCTTCTATTAATTAGAGATGGTTGTTATAACATGTTAATGATTATTCGGTTACATTTCAGGTCGTCATTTACCAAGAAATCTATATAGAAAAACATTTGTTTTATGTAGAACAATGACCTGAGGTAAGCGTCTTTATTCTTCAATATTTAGAAGAGTTCAGCTTGAATAATTTTAGCTTGATTCTGAGTTAGTTTTATAGTTGGATCCACTCCAAATGGAAATTGTTCATGACCTAGATTAGTTTTATGTCTCAAATAATATTTTTCAAATTAACTAATTAATGCATTTCATTATGTTTTCTTAATTGATGCTCTTCTTCTGATTATTGTACCTGTTGAGTTTATCATAAGAATCTAATGAAAACTTGGATAAATTGGTGGCTCTTGCTAAAGACCTTTGGTGCACGAAATTGGAAATCACAATTCTTCACAAATTCGTACAACTAACTAGCAAGTGCACTGGCTCGTCCAAGTAATACCTTACGTGAGTAAGGGTCGATCCCACGGAGATTGTTGGCTTGAAGCAATCTATGGTTATCTTGTAACTCTTAGTCAGGAAAATAATAAAATAATTCACTTATCAAATTCGATTGCAAGGAATAAAAGGGCAGAACACAAATTATACTTGTATGCAATGATGGAGAATATGTTGGAGTTTTGGAGATGCTTTGTCTTCTGAAATTCTGCTTTCCTCTGTTTCTGATTCACGCACGCACGTCCTCCTATGGCAAGCTGTGTGTTGGTGGATCACCGTTGTCAATGGCTACCATCCATCCTTCCAGTGAAAAGGGTCCAGGTGTGCTGTCACGGCACGGCTAATCATTTGCAGGTTCTCAGTTATTCCCATCCTTACTCCAGCGTCCTTGCAGAGCATAGAAATCAAGCTTGGATAAGCTAACCTGGCATCTTTGGAATTTTTGTTTGCAATTTTGTAGAATTCAGTTGAAATCAGTTGATGAACTTCCACTTCTTTTCCCATCATGATGCAATGGATCATCACTACTCTTCTAATAGTGACTTCAGAACGGTTGCTAGTGGGCAGCAGAGAATGCCCAATGAAGTCCAGCCATCCTCTGGCGACTGGTTTGAGATCTTCTCTTTTGAGTTGATTTGGGACACCCTTCGTGCTGGTGGTCCACCTGGCTCCAGGGATACATATATCCTCTAGAATCTTATCCAGGCCCTTGTCTGTTCTCATCATTCTCCTATTGAAGGATTCTGGATCATCTTTCAGCTGAGGTAGCTTTAAGATCTCCCTGATCTTGTCAGGGTGGGTATGAACAATCTTTCCTCTGACCAAGGTCCGATAGTCATAGATAGCAAATCCAGATAGTCTTTGCCTGTCTGTTTGCCACATATTAGCATAGAACTCCTGGACCATATTCCTTCCCACTTTCGTTTCAAGATTAGCTAGGATCTCCCAGTTCCTGATTCGGATTTGCTCCTGGATCTTCGGATATTCGTCTTCTTTTAGATCGAATCTAACTTCCGGGATCACTGATCTTAGACCCATTATTTTGTAATAATGGTCTAAATGTTCTTTAGTTAAGAACTTCCCTTGATTCCAAAGTGGTTTTGGAATGCTCTCTTTCTTGCCTCTTGGAGTGGGTTGTTTTCCTTTAGGAGCCATGATCTTAGTGATCACGGATAGGCACACCAAACTTAGAGGTTTGCTTGTCCTCAAGCAAAAAGAAAAGAAAGGAGAGGGAGAGAAGGAGAGCTAGGTGCAATTGTGGATGGGAGGGGAAGGAGGCCGAACCTATATTTAAAGGGAGAGGGGGTGGTTTTTTTTTTTTGAAAATACAAAGAAAGATAAGATAGAAGATATGATTTAAAATTGAAAAGATATGAAAGATATTTGAAAAAGATAGATTTGGATTTTTGAAAAAGATAGTATGGAGATTTGAAAAAGATATTGATTAGTTGAAAAGATTTTTGAATGAAAAGAGATAGATTTGTTTTGAAAATTTTGAAAAAGAGTTGAATTGGATAAAAAAAGGATTTGTGCTTATGGATTAAGATACATTTGATATTTTTAAAATAGGGTTTTTAGAAATTAGGGATTTTAGAAATTAGGGTTCTTAACATGTTTATCCAAGAAATCATGAATTGAAACATGAAAATTAAATTTAGAATGAAAAATATGAAGTAAAAACGAATTCACCTCCTCCCCACCATCCTGGCGTTTGAACGCCCAAACGCTGCATGTTTTGGGCGTTCAACG
Organism: Arachis ipaensis; assembly: GCF_059453495.1. NCBI lineage: Eukaryota > Viridiplantae > Streptophyta > Magnoliopsida > Fabales > Fabaceae > Arachis > Arachis ipaensis. The sequence goes on along the minus strand of NC_142435.1, from coordinate 118,282,440 downwards.
CCCAAATGCTGCCTCTCCTGGGCGTTCAACACCCAGCTGTTGCTTCTTTCTGGCGTTGAACGCCAAGAACTCCTTTGTCACTGGGCATTTTTCTAAACGCCCAGGACGCTGTAAATCTGGCGTTAAACGCCCAGAAGGAGCTTCTTTCTGGCGTTCAATGCCCAGAAGATGCTTCTTTCTGGCGTTTAACGCCCAGATGGCTATCCTTACTGGCGTTTTCTATCCAGTGAGCTCTTTTTCTCTGTTTTGTGTGCAGAATCCTTCTGTAACCCCGTGAACTTATACAATTGACTCTTTACCTTAGTATTAGTGAACTTTATATAAACAAATAAAATCAAGAATAGGGCAAAATGCTTAGAGGAAGTGATGTCCCATGGCTGGGTTGCCTCCCAGCAAGTGCTTCTTTATTGTCTTTAGCTGGACCTTGCTGAGCTTTTAATCTAGCTTCAGCCTTGAGCACTCTTGCTCAATATTGCCTTCAAGATAGTGCTTGATTCTCTGTCCATTAACAATGAACTTCTTGTCAGAATCAATATCTTGAAGCTCCACATAACCATATGGTGATACACTTGTAATCACATATGGTCCCCTCCACCGGGACTTCAATTTCCCGGGGAATAGCCTGAGCCTAGAGTTAAACAACAGAACCTTTTGTCCTGGTTCAAAGATTCTAGATGACAGCTTTCTGTCATGCCACTTTTTTTATTTTTCGTTATAAAGCTTGGCATTTTCGAAAGCAGTGAATCTGAATTCCTCTAGCTCATTTAGCTGGAGCAATCTTTTTTCTCCAGCTAATTTGCAATCAAAGTTTAGGAATCTGGTTGCCCAGTAGGCTTTATGTTCCAGTTTCACGGGCAGGTGGCATGCCTTACCATACACAAGTTGGTATGGAGAGGTCCCTATAGGAGTCTTGAATGCTGTTCTGTAAGCCCACAGAGCATCATCCAAGCTTCGTGCCCAATCCTTTCTACGGGTACTTACAGTCTGTTCCAGGATTCTTTTTAGTTCTCTGTTAGAGACTTCAGCTTGCCCATTTGTCTGTGGATGATATGGAGTCGCCACCTTGTGGTGAATCCCATACCGGACCATGGCAGAGTAAAGCTGTTTGTTGCAGAAGTGAGTGCCCCCATCACTGATTAGTACCCTGGGGACACCAAACCTGCTGAATATATGTTTCTGGAAGAATTTCAGCACTGTTTTAGTATCATTGGTGGGTGTGGCAATGGCCTCAACCCATTTTGATACATAGTCAACTGCCACAAGAATATAAGTGTTTGAGTATGATGGTGGGAAAGGCCCCATGAAATCAATACCCCATACATCAAACAACTCAATCTCCAAGATTCCTTGTTGAGGCATGGCGTAACTGTGAGGCAAATTACCAGCTCTCTGGCAACTGTCACAGTTACGTACAAACTCTCGGGAATCTCTGTAGAGTGTAGGCCAGTAGAAGCCACATTGGAGGACCTTGGTGGCTGTTCGCTCACCTCCGAAATGACCTCCATATTGTGACCCATGGCAATGCCATAAGATCCTTTGTGCTTCTTCTTTAGGCACATGGTAGCACAAATTGCGAATCACACTTTTCACAACTCGTACCACTAACCAGCAAGTGCACTGGGTCGTCCAAGTAATACCTTACGTGAGTAAGGGTCGAATCCCACGGAGATTGTTGGTTTGAAGCAATCTATGGTTATCTTGTAAATCTTAGTCAGGAAGTCAATTATGTTTATCAATTGAATTGTGAATAACCAGTAGAGCATAAATTAAAAGTTACTTGTTGTGCAGTAATGGAGAATATGTTGGAGTTTTGGAGATGCTTTGTCTTCTGAATCTCTGCTTTCCTCTGTCTTCTTGTTCACGCACGCACGTCCCCCTATGGCAAGCTGTGTGTTGGTGGATCACCGTTGTCAATGGCTACCTTCCATCCTTCCAGTGAAAACTACGCTCACGCGCTCTGTCACAGCACGGCTAATCACCGGTTGGTTCTCGATCCGGTTGGAATAGGATTTACTATCCTTTTGCGTCTGTCACTAACGCCCAGCCTTCAGGAGTTTGAAGCTCGTCACAGTCATTCAATCCTTGAATCCTACTCGGAATGCCACAGACAAGGCTTAGACTTTCCGGATTCTCATGAATGCCGCCATCAGTTCTAGCTTATACCACGGAGATTCTGATTAAAGAATCTAAGAGACACTCATTCAATCGGATATAGAACGGAGGTGGTTGTCAGGCACACGTTCATGGGTTGAGGAAGGTGATGAGTGTCACAGCTCATCACCATCATCACAGTTAAGCGCGAATGAACATCTTAGATAGGAACAAGCGTGTTTGAATGAAAACAGAAATACTTGCATTAATTCATTGAGACACAGCAGAGCTCCTCACCCCCAACAATGGGGTTTAGAGACTCATGCCGTCAGAGAATACAAAGTTTAGATCTAAAATGTTATGAGATACAAAATAAGTCTCTAAAAGTTGTTTAAATACTAAACTAGTAGCCTAGGGTTACAAAATATGAGTGGACTATGATGGATGATGCAGAGATCCACTTCTGGGGCCCACTTGGTGTGCTGGGGCCCACTTGGTGTGTGCTGGGGCTGAGACTTTAAGCAATTCACGTGCTGAGGCCATTTGTGGAGTTGAACGCCAGTTTTTATGCCAGTTTGGGCGTTCAACTCCAGTTTTTGATCCTTTTCTGGCGCTGGACGCCAGAATTGGGCAGAGAACTGGCGTTGAACGCCAGTTTACGTCGTCTATCCTTGTGCAAAGTATGGACTATTATATATTGCTGGAAAGCCCTGGATGTCTACTTTCCAACGCAATTGGAAGCATGCCATTTCGAGTTCTGTAGCTCCAGAAAATCCACTTTGAGTGCAGGGAGGTTAGAATCCAACAGCATCAGCAGTCCTTTTTCAGCCTGAATCAGATTTTTGCTCAGCTCCTTCAATTTCAGCCAGAAAAATACCTGAAATTACAGAAAAACACACAACTCATAGTAAAGTCCAGAAATATGAATTTTTCCTAAAAACTACTAGAATTAGACTAAAAACTAACTAAAACATACTCTAAACTATATGAAATTATCCCCAAAAAGCGTATAAAATATCCGCTCATCACAACACCAAACTTAAACTGTTGCTTGTCCTCAAGCAACGGGACAAATAAAATAGAAGACTAATAGGTTGAGAAGCAATAATATCTCAGAGTTTTTGATTGAAGCTCAGATCCTAATTAGATGAGCGGGACTAGTAGCTTTTTGCTTCTGAACAGTTTTGGCATCTCACTTTATCCATTGAAGCTCAGAGTGATTGGCATCTATAGGAACTCAGAATTCAGATAGTGTTATTGATTCTCTTAGTTCAGTGTGATGATTCTTGAACACAGCTTCTTTATGAGTCTTGGCCGTGGCCCTAAGCACTTTGTTTTCCAGTATTACTACCGGATACATAAATGCCACAGACACATAACTGGGTGAACCTTTTCAGATTGTGACTCAGCTTTGCTAAAGTCCCCAGTTAGAGGTGTCCAGAGTTCTTAAGCACACTCTTCTTTTTGCTTGGACTTGACTTTAACCGCTCAGTCTCAAGTTTTCACTTGACACCTTCACGCCACAAGCACATGGTTAGGGACAGCTTGGTTTAGCCGCTTAGGCCAGGATTTTATTCCTTCGTGGCCCTCCTATCCACTGATGCTCACAGCCTTGGGATCCTTTTCATTACCCTTGCCTTTTGGTTTTAAGGGCTATTGGCTCTTTCTGCTTGCTTTTTCTTTTTCTTTCTATATTTTTTTTTTCGCTACTTTTTTTTTTCTGCAAGCTTTGTTCTTTGCTACTTTTTCTTGCTTCAAGAATCATTTTTTTTTATTTTTCAGATTATCAATAACATGTCTCATGTTCATCATTCTTTCAAGAGCCAACATATTTAACAGTCTTAAGCAACAAATTCAAAAGACATATGCACTGTTCAAGCATTCATTCAGAAGACAGAAAGCATTGCCACCACATTTAACTAATTAGAGTTTCTCTTATTAAAACTCGAAATTTTATTGCTTCTTATTCAAAAGATCTACTACTTTATTCATGTTTGCTGATGATGAGAAAAATAAACTATAGCTTAATTGGAGATAAAATCAAAATAGATACTAATTACTACTATATGACTCCTAAGGTAAAATTAAAATAAGAACAGTTATTACAGAGTTAAGGCTAAGATTAGAACTCAACAACCTTGAGGTTTGGGAAGTGGATGTTCCTCTAGTCTGTGAGGTGCTTGGTCCTTCAAGAGAGAATTTCTGCACTTTAGTTCCTTTAAATCACGCCCTTGCTCCTCTTGGAGTGGGTTGTTTTCCTTTAGGGGCCATGATCTTAGTGATCACGGATAAGCACACCAAACTTAGAGCTTTGCTTGTCCTCAAGCAAAAGAAAAAGAAGGAGATGGGTAGAAGGAGAGCTCCTCCCCACCATCCTGGCGTTTGAACGCCCAAACACTGCCTGTTTTGGGCGTTCAACGCCCAAATGCTGCTCTCCTGGGCGTTCAACGCCCAGTTGTTGCCCTTTTCTGGCGTTGAACGCCAGATAGCTATCCTTACTGGCGTTCAGTGCCCACTGGATGCCCATTTTGGGCGCTGAACGCCCAAAATGGCCTTCACTGGCGTTTTTTTGCCAGTAAGCTCCTTATCTTTGTTTTGTGTGTAGATTCCTTCTGTAACCCTGTAAACTTATGCAAATGATTCTTTACCTTAGTGTCAGTGAACTTTATATAAACAAATAAAAATAAAAATAGGGCAAAATGCTTAGAGGATTGTTGCCCCATGGCTGGGTTGCCTCCCAGCAAGCGCTTCTTTATTGTCTTTAGCTGGACCTTGCTGAGCTTTTAATCTAGCTTCAGCCTTGAGCATTCTTGCTCAGTGTTGCCTTCAAGATAATGCTTGATTCGCTGTCCATTGACAATGAACTTCTTATCAGAATCAATATCTTGAAGCTCCACATAACCATATGGTGACACACTTGTAATCACGTATGGTCCCCTCCACCGGGATTTCAGTTTCCCGGGAAATAGCCTGAGTCTAGAGTTAAACAACAGGACCTTCTGTCCTGGTTCAAAGATTCTAGATGATAGCTTTCTGTCATGCCATTTTTTTTATTTTTCTTTATAAAGCTTGGCATTTTCGAAAGCTGTGAATCTGAATTCCTCTAGCTCATTTAGCTGGAGCAATCGTTTTTCTCCTGCTAATTTGGCATCTAAGTTTAGGAATCTGGTTGCCCAATAAGCTTTATGTTCCAGTTCCACGGGCAGGTGACATGCCTTACCATACACAAGTTGGTATGGAGAGGTCCCTATAGGGGTCTTGAATGCTGTTATGTAAGCCCACAGAGCATCATCCAAGCTCCTTGCCCAATCCTTTCTACGGGTATTTACTGTCCGTTCCAGGATTCTCTTTAATTCTCTGTTAGAGACTTCAGCCTGCCCATTGGTTTGTGGATGATATGGAGTGGCCACCTTGTGGCGAATTCCATACCGAACCATGGCAGAGTAAAGCTGTTTATTGCAGAAGTGAGTGCCCCCATCACTGATTAACACTCTATGGACACCAAACCTGCTAAAGATATGTTTCTGGAGGAACTTCAGCACTGTTTTAGTATAATTGGTGGGTGTGGCAATAGCCTCAACCCATTTTGATACATAGTCAACTGCCACCAGAATATAAGTGTTTGAGTATGATGGTGGGAAAGGTCCCATGAAGTCAATTCTCCATACATCAAACAACTCTATTTCCAAGATTCCTTGTTGAGGCATGGCGTAACCATGAGGCAGATTACCAGCTCTTTGGCAACTGTCACAATTACGTACAAACTCTCGGGAATCTTTATAGAGTGTGGGCCAATAGAAGCCACATTGGAGGACCTTGGTGGCTGTTCGCTCACCTCCGAAATGGCCTCCATATTGAGATCCGTGGCAATGCCATAGGATTCTCTGTGCTTCCTCTCTGGGGACACACCTACGGATAATTCCGTCTGCACATCTCTTAAAGAGATAAGGTTCATCCCACAAGTAGTACTTTGCATCAGTAACTAATTTCTTCTTTTGTATTCTATAAATGACATGCAGAAGCTTGTCATGCCTCTGTCCCAGTACTGCACCAATGGCATGATCACTGGCATCACACATTAACTCAAATGGCAATGTCCAGTCTGGTGCAGAAATGACTGGTGCTGTGACCAGCTTAGCTTTCAGCGTTTCAAACGCCTGTAGGCATGCTGTGTCAAACACAAATGGCGTGTCAGCAGCTAGCAGATTGCTTAGGGGTTTTGCGGTTTTTGAAAAATCCTTTATAAACCTCCTATAGAATCCTGCATGCCCCAGAAAGCTTCTGATTGCCTTAACATTGGCAGGTGGTGGTAATTTTTCAATTACCTCTATTTTTGCTTGATCTACCTCTATTCCCTTGTTTGAGATTTTATGCCCAAGAACAATTCCTTCAGTCACCATGAAGTGACACTTTTCCCAGTTTAAAACTAGGTTGGTTTCTTGGCATCTTTTCAGAACAAGTTTCAGGTGATCAAGACAGGAGCTGAATGAGTCTCCATATACTGAGAAGTCATCCATGAAGACTTCCAGAAATTTTTCCACCATGTCAGAAAAAATAGAGAGCATGCATCTCTGGAAGGTTGCAGGTGCATTGCATAGCCCAAAGGGCATCCTTCTATAAGCAAACACTCCGGATGGACATGTGAATGCTGTTTTCTCTTGATCCTGGGGATCTACTGCAATCTGGTTATAGCCTGAGTAGCCATCCAAAAAGTAGTAATAATCATGACCTGCTAGTCTCTCTAGCATCTGGTCTATGAATGGTAAAGGAAAATGATCCTTTCTGGTGGCTGTATTGAGCCTTCTGTAGTCAATACACATGCGCCACCTGTAACTGTTCTTGTAGGAACCAGTTCATTTTTTTCATTGTGAATCACTGTCATGCCTCCCTTTTTTGGGACGACTTGAACAGGGCTCACCCAGGGGCTATCAGAAATGGGATAAATAATCCCAGCCTCTAGTAATTTGGTGACCTCTTTCTGCACCACTTCCTTCATGGCTGGATTTAGCCGCCTCTGTGGTTGAACCACTGGTTTGGCATTATCCTCCAATAGGATTTTGTGCATGCATCTGGCTGGGCTTATGCCCTTAAGGTCACCTATGGACCACCCAAGAGCTGTCTTGTGTGTCCTTAGCACTTGAATAAGTGCTTCCTCTTCCTGTGAATTTAAAGCAGAGCTTATGATCACTGGAAAGGTGTCACCTTCTCCTAGAAATGCATATTTCAAGGATGGTGGCAGTGGCTTGAGCTCTGGTTTAGGAGGTTTTTCCTCTTTCAGAAGAAAGTTCAGAGGCTCTTTCATGTCCCCTGAATCCTCCAAATCAGGCTGAACATCTTTAAAGATGTCTTCCAACTCTGATTCGAGACTCTCAGCCATGTTGATCTCTTCTACCAAAGAGTCAATAAGGTCAACTTTCATGCAGTCTGTTGATGTGTCTGGATGCTACATGGCTTTGACAGCGTTCAACTTGAACTCGTCATCGTTGACTCTCAGGGTTATTTCCCCCTGCTGGACGTCAATGAGGGATCGTCCAGTTGCTAGGAAGGGTCTTCCTAGAATGAGAGTAGCACTCTTGTGCTCCTCCATTTCCAGCACAACAAAGTCAGTGGGAAAGGCGAATGGCCCAACTCTGACAATCATGTCCTCAATCACGCCTGATGGGTATTTAGTAGAACCATCAGCAAGTTGGAGACATATCCGGGTTGGTTTAACTTCCTCAGTTAAGCCAAGCTTCCTGATAGTGGATGCAGGTATTAGGTTGATGCTTGCCCCAAGATCGCATAAAGCTGTCTTGGTGCAATCACCTTCTAATATGCATGGTATCAGAAAACTCCCAGGGTCTTTAAGCTTTTCAGGAAAGCTTTTCAGAATGACTGCACTGCATTCTTCAGTGAGGAGAACTCTTTCTGTTTCTCTCCACTCCTTTTTATGACTCAAGATCTCTTTCATGAACTTGGCATAAGAAGGTATTTGCTCAAGTGCCTCTGCAAATGGAATCTTTATTTCAAGAGTCCTTAGATAATCTGCAAAGCGAGCAAATTGCTTATCCTGCTCCTCTTTCCGGAGTTTTTGAGGATAAGGTATCTTGGCTTTATATTCCTCAACCTTAGTGGTTAAAGAAGCCTTTTTAGAGGGGTTGTTGTCAGCACTTATGTGTGTCTGATCCCTCACTGGCAATTGCGTACCAGAGTCAGAAGCTGGAGTGATGTTAGACGCCAGCTCACTGTCTGTTCCTGGCGCCTGAACGCCAAAAATGTGCCCCTGTTGGGCGTTCAGCGCCAGATTCTTGCCCATTTCTGGCGTTGAACGCCACCCCTGCCTTGTTTCTGGCGCTGAACGCCAGTTTTGGGCATGGTCTGGGCATTCAGCGCCAGCCTTCCACCCATTTTCTGGCGTTTTAGTGCCAGAATTATTTTTCCCTGGGCTCTTACTGTCCTCAGGGGAATCTTTGGTGGGTTGCTTATTTCTTGAATTTTTGATGCCTTGAGGTGGGGTATTTAATGTTTTCCCACTTCTTAATTGAACTGCTTGGCATTCTTCTGCTATTTGCTTTGATAGCTGCTGCTTTGTTTGCTTAAACTGTTCTTCCATATGTATATTAGCTATCCTTGTCTCCTGTAACCTGTCTTTGAATTCAGCTAGCTGCTTTGTTAGAAAATCTAATTGCTGATTGAATTCAGCAGCTTGTTTTACAGTACTGAATTCAGCAGTTACTGTTTTAACCTCTTCATTCATGGAAGGGTTGCTGCTTAGATACAGATGCTGATTCCTGGCAACTGTATCAATGAGCTCTTGAGCCTCTTCGATTGTCTTTCTCATATGGATAGATCCACCAGCTGAGTAATCTAAAGACATCTGAGCTCCTTCTGCAAGCCCATAGTAGAAGATGTCTAACTGAACCCACTCTGAAAACATTTCAGAGGGGCATTTTCGTAGCATCTCTCTGTATCTCTCTCAGGCATTATAAAGAGATTCATTATCTCCTTGTTTAAAGCCTTGGATGTCCAGCCTTAGCTGTGTCATCCGTTTTGGGAGAAAGTATTGATTCAGGAATTTTTCTGTCAGCTGTTTCCATGTCCTTATGCTGGCCTTAGGTTGGTTATTTAACCACCTCTTGGCTTGATCTTTTACAGCAAATGGAAACAGTAATAGTCTGTAGACATCCTGATCTATTTCCTTATCATGTACTGTGTCAGCAATTTGTAAAAATTGTGCCAGAAACTCTGTAGGTTCTTCCTGTGGAAGACCGGAATACTGGCAACTTTGCTGCACCATGATAATGAGCTGAGGATTCAACTCAAAGCTACTAACTCCAATGGAGGGTATGCATATGCTACTCCCATATGAAGCAGTAGAGGGGTTAGAATATGACCCCAGAGTCCTCCTGGACTGTTCATTTCCACTTATGTCCATGATGGATTTCTATGGATATAACTTGGACTGATTTATCTTTTTTATTTATTTTATTTTATAAGAAGTAAATACTTAAATAAAATAAAATAACTAAAAAGAATTTGAAATTTGAAAATTATAATTTTTTTTTTAAAATTAAAAATAATTAGTTAAAAAAAACGAAATTTTTTTGAAAAAGAGGGAAGATATTTTCGAAAATTAGAGAGAGAGAGTTAGTTAGGTAGTTTTGAAAAAGTTAAGAAACAAACAAAAAGTTAGTTAGTTAGTTGAAACAAATTTGAAAAGATAAGAAGTTAGGAAGTTAGAAGAGATATTTTTGAAAAGATATTTTTGAATTTAGTGAGGAGAGAGAAGAACAATAAGATAGTACAAGATTTAAAATTTTTAGATCTAATGCTCCTTGTTTTCGAAAAATTTGGAGGGAAAACACCAAGGAACACCAAACTTAAAAATTTTAAGATCAAGACACAAGGAAAACTCAAGAACACTTTGAAGACTCACAAGAACACAAGAACATGAAGGAAGAACACCAAACTTAAAATTTTTAGAAAACCAAACCAAAATTTTCGAAAATCAAAGGGGAATCAACAAGAAAACACCAAACTTAAAGTTTGGCACAGGATTTAATAGAAAAATTATTTTTGAAAAAGAAGGTTTTAAAAAGAGTATAAAAGATTCTAACCCAATCAAATTAATGTTCTAGCCAAATGAGTTATGGGACCTTATTAAAGTTTGGCACAGGATTTAATAGAAAAATTATTTTTGAAAAAGAAGGTTTTAAAAAGAGTATAAAAGATTCTAACCCAATCAAATTAATGTTCTAGCCAAATGAGTTATGGGACCTTATTAATAGAAAAATTATTTTTGAAAAAGGTTTTTTTTTTTTTAAAATATGATAGCCAATTACTATGAACATAAACACCACGTTCTAATTAACTGAGCTATAAATTTAAAGTGTTTTAACAAGGGATAAATAATAAAAGACTCTAAACCAAAAAAAAGAGAAGATTTTTCCTAATCTAAGCAACAAAATAATCCGTCAGTTGTTCAAACACGAACAATCCCCGGCAACGGCGCCAAAAACTTGGTAGCACAAATTGCGAATCACACTTTTCACAACTCGTACCACTAACCAGCAAGTGCACTGGGTCGTCCAAGTAATACCTTACGTGAGTAAGGGTCGAATCCCACGGAGATTGTTGGTTTGAAGCAATCTATGGTTATCTTGTAAATCTTAGTCAGGAAGTCAATTATGTTTATCAATTGAATTGTGAATAACCAGTAGAGCATAAATTAAAAGTTACTTGTTGTGCAGTAATGGAGAATATGTTGGAGTTTTGGAGATGCTTTGTCTTCTGAATCTCTGCTTTCCTCTGTCTTCTTGTTCACGCACGCACGTCCCCCTATGGCAAGCTGTGTGTTGGTGGATCACCGTTGTCAATGGCTACCTTCCATCCTTCCAGTGAAAACTACGCTCACGCGCTCTGTCACAGCACGGCTAATCACCGGTTGGTTCTCGATCCGGTTGGAATAGGATTTACTATCCTTTTGCGTCTGTCACTAACGCCCAGCCTTCAAGAGTTTGAAGCTCGTCACAGTCATTCAATCCTTGAATCCTACTCGGAATGCCACAGACAAGGCTTAGACTTTCCGGATTCTCATGAATGCCGCCATCAGTTCTAGCTTATACCACGGAGATTCTGATTAAAGAATCTAAGAGACACTCATTCAATCGGATATAGAACGGAGGTGGTTGTCAGGCACACGTTCATGGGTTGAGGAAGGTGATGAGTGTCACAGCTCATCACCATCATCACAGTTAAGTGCGAATGATCATCTTAGATAGGAACAAGCGTGTTTGAATGAAAACAGAAATACTTGCATTAATTCATTGAGACACAGCAGAGCTCCTCACCCCCAACAATGGGGTTTAGAGACTCATGCCGTCAGAGAATACAAAGTTTAGATCTGAAATGTCATGAGATACAAAATAAGTCTCTAAAAGTTGTTTAAATACTAAACTAGTAGCCTAGGGTTACAAAATATGAGTGGACTATGATGGATGATGCAGAGATCCACTTCTGGGGCCCACTTGGTGTGTGCTGGGGCTGAGACTTTAAGCAATTCATGTGCGGAGGCCATTTGTGGAGTTGAACGCCAGTTTTTATGCCAGTTTGGGCGTTCAACTCCAGTTTTTGATCCTTTTCTGGCGCTGGACGCCAGAATTGGGCAGAGAACTGGCGTTGAACGCCAGTTTACGTCGTCTATCCTTGTGAAAAGTATGGACTATTATATATTTCTGGAAAGCCCTGGATGTCTACTTTCCAACGCAATTGGAAGCATGCCATTTCGAGTTCTGTAGCTCCAGAAAATCCACTTTGAGTGCAGGGAGGTCAGAATCCAACAGCATCAGCAGTCCTTTTTCAGCCTGAATCAGATTTTTGCTCAGCTCCTTCAATTTCAGCCAGAAAAATACCTGAAATTACAGAAAAACACACAACTCATAGTAAAGTCCAGAAATATGAATTTTTCCTAAAAACTACTAGAATTAGACTAAAAACTAACTAAAACATACTCTAAACTATATGAAATTATCCCCAAAAAGCGTATAAAATATCCGCTCATCAGCACACACCTATGGATTATGCCATCTGCACATCTCTTAAAGAGATAGGGTTCATCCCACAAGTAGTACTTTACATCAGTAATTAATTTTTTCTTTTGTTGCCTGCTGTACTCCTTGGGAATGAACCTTGCAGCTTTGTAGTTTGCAATGTCTACAAACCATGGTGTTTCCTGAATGGCAAACAAATGCTCATCCGGAAAGGTCTCAGAGATTTCAAGAGAGGGGAATGACGTCCCTTCTATTGGCTCTATCCGGGACAGATGATCAGCCACTTGGTTCTCTGTCCCTTTTCTGTCTCTTATTTCTATATCAAACTATTGCAGAAGCAACACCCATCTTATGAGGCTGGGTTTTGAATCCTGCTTTGTGAGTAGATATTTAAGAGCAACATGGTCAGTATACACAATCACCTTTGATCCTACCAAGTATGATCTAAACTTGTCAATGACATAAACCAATGCAAGCAATTCTTTTTCTGTGGTTGTGTAATTTTTCTAGGTATTATTTAAAACGCAGCTAGCATAATAAATGACATGCAGAAGCTTGTCATGCCTCTGCCCCAGTACTGCACCAATGGCGTGATCACTGGCATCACACATTAGCTCAAATGGTAATGTCCAGTCTGGTGCAGAAATAACTGGTGCTGTGACCAGCTTGGCTTTCAGCGTTTCAAACGCCTGTAGACACTCTATGTCAAACACAAATAGCGTGTCAGCAGCTAGCAGATTGCTCAGAGGTTTTGCGATTTTTGAAAAAATTTTTATAAACCTCCTATAGAATCCTGCATGCCCCAGAAAGCTTCTGATTGCCTTAACATTGGCAGGTGGTGGTAATTTTTCAATTACCTCTATTTTTGGTTGATCCACCTTTATTCCCTTGTTTGAAATTTTATGCCCAAGGACAATCCCTTCAATCACCATAAAGTGACATTTTTCCCAGTTTAAAACCAGGTTGGTCTCTTGGCATCTTTTCAGAACTATTTTCAGGTGATCAAGACAGGAGCTGAATGAGTCTCCATATACTGAGAAGTCATCCATGAAGACTTCCAGAAATTTTTCCACCATATCAGAGAAAATAGAGAGCATGCATCTCTGGAAGGTTGCAGGCACATTACACAGCCCAAATGGCATCCTTCTATAAGCAAACACTCCAGATAGACATGTGAATGCTGTTTTGTCTTAATCCTGGGGATCTACTGCAATCTGGTTATAGCCTGAGTAGCCATCCAAAAAGCAGTAATAATCATGACCTGCCAATCTTTCTAGCATCTGGTCTATGAATGGTAAAGGAAAATGATCCTTTCTGGTGGCTGTATTGAGCCTTCTGTAGTCAATACACATGCGCCACCCTGTAACTGTTCTTGTAGGAACCAGTTCATTCTTTTTATTATGAACCACTGTCATGCCTCCCTTTTTGGGGACAACTTGAACAGGGCTCACCCAGGGGCTATTAGAAATAGGATAAATAATCCCAGCCTCCAGTAATTTGGTGACCTATTTCCGCACCACTTCCTTCATGGCTGGATTTAGCCGCCTCTGTGGTTGAACCACTGGTTTAGCATTATCCTCCAAGAAGATTTTGTGCATGCATCTAGCTGGGCTTATGCCCTTAAGGTCACCTATGGACCACCCAAGAGCTGTCTTGTGTGTCCTTAGCACTTGATCACTGGAAAAGTGTCACCTTCTCCCAGAAATGCATATTTCAGGGATGGTGGTAATGGTTTGAGCTCGGGTTTAGGAGGTTTTTCCTCTTCCAGAGGAAATTTCAGAGGCTCTTTCATTTCCTCTTAATCCTCCAAATCAGGCTGAACATCTTTAAAGATGTCTTCCAACTCTGATTTGAGACTCACAGCCATGTTGATCTCTTCTACCAAAGAGTCAATAAGATCCACTTTCATGCAATCTTTTGATGTGTCTGGATGCTGCATGGCTTTGACAGCATTCAACTTAAACTCATCATCATTGACTCTCAGGGTTATTTCCCCCTGTTGGACATCAATGAGAGTTCGTCCAGTTGCTAGGAAGGGTCTTCCTAGAATGAGAATGGCACTCTTGTGCTCCTCCATTTCCAGCACTACAAAGTCAGTGGGAAAGGCGAATGGCCCAACTCTGACAATCATGTCTTCAATCACGCCTGATGGGTATTTAATGGAGCCATCAGCAAGTTGGAGACATATCCGGGTTGGTTTAACTTCTTCAGTTAAACCAAGCTTTCTGATAGTGGATGCAGGTATTAGGTTGATGCTTGCCCCAAGATCACATAAAGCTGTCTTGGTGCAATTACTTCTAATGTGCATGGTATCAGAAAACTCCCAGGGTCTTTAAGCTTTTCAGGAAAGCTTTTCAGAATGACTGCACTGCATTCTTCAGTGAGGAGAACTCTTTCAGTTTCTCTCCAATCCTTCTTATGACTCAAGATCTCTTTCATGAACTTGGCATAAGAAGGTATTTGCTCAAGTGCCTCTGCAAATGGAATCTTTATTTCAAGAGTCTTGAGATAATCTGCAAAGCGAGCAAATTGCTTATCCTGCTCCTCTTGGCGGAGTTTTTGAGGATAAGTGGTGCGCAGAAATTGTGATTACACTTTAATTATGTAAAATTCATCGCTCTTTCTTTCCCTGGTAATGGCGCCAAAAACATGATGCCAATACCATGGTTCACAACTTCGCACAACTAACCAGCAAGTGCACTGGGTCGTCCAAGTAATACCTTACGTGAGTAATGGTCGAATCCCACGGAGATTGTCGGTATGAAGGAAGCTATGATCACCTTGTAAATCTCAGTCAGGCGGATATCAAATGGTTATGGAGTTTTTGAAAATAATTAATAAAATAGGGATAGAAATACTTATGTAAATCATTGGTGAGAATTTCAGATAAGTGAATAGAGATGCTTTCGTTCCTCTGAACCTCTGCTTTCCTGCTGTCTTCATCCAATCAGTCTTACTCCTTTCCATGGCTGGCTTTATGTAATGCATCACCATTGTCAATGGCTACTTTCGGTCTTCTCTCAGAAAAATGATCCAAATGCCCTGTCACGGCACGGCTAATCGTCTGGAGGCATCACCCTTGTCAATGGTTACATCCTATCTTCTCAGTGAAAATGGTCAACACACCCTGTCACGGCACGGCTATTCATCTGTCGGTTCTCAATCATGCTGGAATAGGATTTACTATCCTTTTGCGTCTGTCACTACGCCCAGCAATCACGAGTTTGAAGCTCGTCACAGTCATTCAGTCATTGAATCCTACTCGGAATACCACAGACAAGGTTTAGACTTTCCGGATTCTCTTGAATGCCGCCATCATTCTAGCTTACACCACGAAGATTCCGGTTAAGAGATCTAAGAGATACTCATTCAATCTAATGTAGAACGGAAGTGGTTTTCAGGCATGCGTTCATAGGGAATGATGATGATTGTCACGTTCATCACATTCAGGTTGAAGTGCGAATGAATATCTTGGAAGCGAAATAAGATGAATTGAATAGAAAACAGTAGTACTTTGCATTAATCTTTGAGGAACAGCAGAGCTCCACACCTTAATCTATGGAGTGCAGAAACTCTACCGTTGAAAATACATAAGTGATAATGGAGTTCATTGGTCTCGGCCCCAGAGGGGAACCGGAGTAACCAAGACTCTGAATACAATGATAAAAAGTTCTATTTATAATAAACTAGCTACTAGGGTTTACAGAAGTAAGTAATTGATGCATAAATCCACTTCTGGGGACCACTTGGTGTGTGCTTGGGCTGAGCTTGAGTGTTGCACGTGTAGAGGTCCTTCTTGGAGTTGAACGCCAGCTTTTGTGCCAGTTTGGGCGTTGAACTCCACTTTGCAGCTTGTTTCTGGCGCTGAACACCAGAATTGGGCAGAGAGCTGGCATTGAACGCCAGTTTGCATCATCTAAACTTTGGCAAAGTATGGACTATTATACATTGCTGGAAAGCCCTGGATGTGTACTTTCCAAAGCAATTGGAAGCGTACCATTTCGAGTTCTGTAGCTCCAGAAAATCTATTTTGAGTGCAGGGAGGTCAGAATCCAACAGCATCAGCAGTCCTTCTTCAACCTCTGAATCTGATTTTTGCTCAAGTCCCTCAATTTCAGCCAGAAAATACCTGAAATCACAGAAAAACACACAAACTCATAGTAAAGTCCAGAAATGTGAATTTAACATAAAAACTAATGAAAACATCTCTAAAAGTAACTAGATCCTACTAAAAACATACTAAAAACAATGTCAAAAAGCGTATAAATTATCCGCTCATCACAACACCAAACTTAAATTGTTGCTTGTCCCCAAGCAACTGAACATCAAATAGGATAAAAAGAAGAGAATATACTATAAATTCCAAACTATCAATGAAACAGAGCTTCAATCATATGAGCGGGACTTATAGCTTTTTGCCTCTTGAATAGTTTTGGCATCTCATTTTATCCATTGAAGTTCAGAATGATTGGCATCTATAGGAACTCAGAGTTTAGATAGTGTTATTGACTCTCCTAGTTCAGTATGATGATTCTTGAACACAGCTATTTTATGAGTCTTGGCCGTGGCCCTAAGCACTTTGTTTTCCAGTATTACCACCGGTACATAAATGCCATAAACACATAATTGGGTGAACCTTTTCAGATTGTGACTCAGCTTTGCTAAAGTCCCCAATTAGAGGTGTCCAGGGTTCTTAAGCACACTCTCTTTTTTTTTTTTTGCTTTGGACCTTGACTTTAACCGCTCAGTTTCAAGTTTTCACTTGACACCTACACGCCACAAGCACATGGTTAGGGACAGCTTGGTTTAGCCGCTTAGACCAGGATTTTATTCCCTTAGTCCCTCCTATCCACTGATGCTCAAAGCCTTGGGATCCTTTTTATTTGCCCTTGCCTTTTGGTTTTAAGGGTTATTGGCTTTTTGCTCTTGCCTCTTGGTTTTAAGAGCTTTTGGCTTTTTCTGCTTGCTTTTTCTTTCTATTTTTTTTTCGCCTATTTTTTTTCTGCAAGCTTTGTTCTTTGCTGCTTTTTCTTGCTTCAAGAATCATTTTTTATGATTTTTCAAATTATCAAATAACATGTCTCCTTGTCATCATTCTTTCAAGAGCCAACATATTTAACATTCTTAAACAACAACTTCAAAAGACATATGCACTGTTCAAGCATACATTCAGAAAACAAGAAGCATTGTCACCACATCAATATAATTAAACTAAGTTCAAGGATAAATTCAAAACTCATGTACTTCTTGTTCTTTTGAATTAAAACATTTTTCATTTAAGAGAGGTGATGGATTCATAGGACATTCATATCTTTAAGGCATAGTTACTAAATACTAATGATCATGTAATGAAGACACAAACATAGATAAGCACATAACATAGAAAACGAAAAATAGAAGAAATAAGAACAAGGAATGAATCCACCTTAGTGATGGTGGCGTTTCCTTCTTGAGGAACCAATGATGTCCTTGAGCTCTTCTATGTCTCTTCCTTGTCTTTGTTACTCCTCCCTCATAGCTTTTTGATCTTCTCTAATTTCATGAGGGATGATGCTCTTGATGTTCCACCCTTAATTGTCCAATGTTGGAACTTAATTCTCCTAGGGAGGTGTTGATTTGCTCCCAATATTTATGTGGAGGGAAGTGCATCCCCTGAGGTATCTCAGGGATCTCTTGATTTGTAGCCACATGTTCTACCACTGAGCTATAGACCCTTGAGATGAATCTTTCCATCTCCCATGACTCGGAGGTGGAAGCCTTTGTCTTCCCTTTCCCTTTTCTGGAGGTTTCTCCGGTCTTAGGTGCCATTAATGGTAATGGAAAAACAAAAAGCTTATGCTTTTACCACACCAAACTTAGAATGTTGCTCGCCCTCGAGCAAAAGAAGAAGGAATAGATGAAGAAGGAGGTGTGGAAAAAAAAAACTAGGATTATGAGGAAGGAAAGTGGGGATCCTGTGGGGTCCACAGATCCTGAGATGATCCTGTGAGGTCCACAGATCTTGAGGTGTCAAGGCATTTACATCCCTGCACCAATTTAGGCATGCAAAATGCCCTTGCACACAACTCTGGGAGTTCAGCGCCAGGTTGGTGCCCATTTTGGGCGTTCAACGCCCATTTGTTGCCCATTTCTGGCGTTGAACGCCAAAACCATGCTTGTTCTGGGCGTTCAGCACCAGCTCCTCTCCAGGGTGCAATTTTGGCGTTCAGCACCCAGATGATGCCCATTTTGGGCGTTCAACACCAGAACCATGCTCTGTTCTGGCGTTGAACGCCAGGCAGATGCCTCCTCCAGGGTGTGATTTTTCTTCTGCTGTTTTTGATTCCATTTTCAATTTTTATATTTATTTTGTGACTCCTCATGATCATGAACCTACAAAGACATATAACTAAGAAAAATTATAGTTAGATAAATAAAATTTGGGTTGCCTCCCAACAAGTGCTTCTTTAATGTCAATAGCTTGACAGTGGGCTCTCATGGAGCCTCACAGATGTGCAGAGCTTTGTTGAAACCTCCCAACACCAAACTTAGAGTTTGGATATGGGGGTTTGACACCAAACTTAGAGTTTGGTTGTGGCCTCCCAACACCAAACTTAGAGTTTGACTGTGGGGGCTTTGGTTGACTCTGCTTTGAGAGAAGCTTTTTCTGCTTCCTCTCCATGGATGCAGAGAGAGATCCTTGAGTTGTAAACACAAGGTTGTCCTTGTTTAATTGAAGGATCAATTCTCCTCTGTCCACATCAATCACAGCTCTTGCTGTGGCTAGGAAAGGTCTTCCTAGGATGATGGATTCATCCTCTTCCTTTCCAGTATCCAGGACTATGAAATCAGCAGGGATGTAAAGGCCTTCAACCTTTACTAACACGTCCTCTACTTGTCCATAAGCCTATTTTCTTGAATTATCTACCATCTCTAATGAGATTTTAGCAGCTTGCACCCCATAGATTCCCAGTTTCTCTATTACAGAGAGGGGCATGAGGTTTATCCCTGAACCAAGGTCACACAGAGCCTTAAAGATCATGGTGCCTATAGTACAAGGTATTATGAACTTTCCAGGATCCTGTCTCTTCTGAGGCAATGTCAGTTGATCCAGATCACTTAGTTCATTGATGAACAAGGGAGGTTCATCTTCCCAAGTATCAATGCCAAATAATTTGGCATTTAGCTTCATGATTGCACCAAGGAACTTGGCAGCTTGCTCTTCAGTAACATCCACATTCTCTTCAGAAGAGGAACACTCATCAGAGCTCATGAATGGCATAAGGAGGTTCAATGGAATCTCTATGGTCTCTAGATGAGCCTCAGAGTCCTTTGGTTCCTCAGAGGGAAGCTCCTTATTGATCACTGGACGTCCCAGGAGGTCTTCCTCCTTGGGATTCACGTCCTCCTCTCCCTCATTGGGTTCGGCCATTTTGGTTATGTCAATGGCCTTGCACTCTCCTTTTGGATTCTCTTCTGTATTGCTTGGGAGAGTACTAGGAGGGATTTCAGTGATCCTTTTACTCAGCTGGCCCACTTGTGCTTCCAAATTTCTAATAGAAGACCTTGTTTCATTCATGAAACTTACAGTGGCCTTGGACAGATCAGAGACTAAGTTTGCCAAATTAGAGGTATTTTGTTCAGAATTCTCTGTCTGTTTCTGAGTGGATGATGGAAAAGGCTTGCTATTGCTAAACCTGTTTCTTCCACCATTATTAAAGCCTTGTTGAGGCCTTTGATCCTTCCATGAGAGATTTGGATGATTTCTCCATGATAGATTATAGGTGTTTCCATAAGGTTCACCCATGTAATTTACCTCTGCTATTGCAGAGTTTTCAGGATCATGAGCTTCTTCTTCAGAAGATGCCTCTTGAGTACTGTTGGATGCAGCTTGCATTCCATTCAGACTCTGAGAAATCATATTGACTTGCTGAGTCAATATTTTGTTCTAAGCCAATATGGCATTCAGAGTATCAACTTCAAGAACTCCCTTCTTCATAGGCGTCCCATTACTCACAGGATTCCTCTCAGAAGTGTACATAAACTGGTTATTAGCAACCATGTCAATGAGTTCTTGAGCTTCTGCAGGCGTTTTCTTTAGGTGAATGGATCCACCTGCAGAGGTATCCAATGATATCTTAGATAACTCAGACAGACCATCATAGAATATATCCAGGATGGTCCATTCTGAAAGCATGTCAGAAGGACACTTTTTGGTCAACTGTTTGTATCTTTCCCAAGCTTCATAGAGGGATTCACCTTCTTTCTATCTGAAGGTTTAAACATCCACTCTAAGCTTGCTCAGCTTTTGAGGAGGAAAGAACTTGGCTAAGAAAGTCGTGACCAGCTTATCCCAAGAGTTCAGGCTGTCTTTGGGTTGAGAGTCCAACCACACTCTAGCTCTGTCTCTTACAGCAAAAAGGAAAAGCATGAGCCTGTAGACTTCAGGATCTACTCCATTAGTCTTAACAGTATCACATATCTGCAAGAATTCAGTTAAGAACCGAAAAGGATCTTCAGATGGAAGTCCATAAAACTTGCAGTTCTGCTGCATCAGAGAAACTAGCTGAGGTTTCAACTCAAAGTTGTTTGCTCCAATGGCAGGAATGGAGATGCTTCTTCCATGTAAATTGGAATTAGGTGCAGTAAAGTCACCAAGCATTCTCCTTGCATTATTGTTGTTGGGTTCGGCTGCCATCTCCTTTACTTGTTCGAAATTTTCAATAAGGTTGTCTCTGGATTGTTGTAATTTAGCTTCTCTTAGTTTCCTCTTCAGAGTCCTTTCAGGTTCTGGATCAGCTTCAACAAGATTGCCTTTTTCTCTGTCCCTACTCATAAGAAAGAGAAAAGAAAAAGAAAAGAAGAGGAATCCTCTATGTCACAGTAAAGAGGTTCCTTATTGTTAGTAGAAGAAGAAAAGGAATAGGGGTGAAGAAAAATGAAGAATCCAAACACAAGGGTAAGGATAGGAGCAGTGATGTGAGATGAAGAGAAGTGTTAGTCGATGAATAAATAAATAGAATAGGATGAGAGAGGGAGAGGATTTTCGAAAATAGTTTTTGAAAAAGAGTTAGTAATTTTCGAAAAGTAATTTTAAAAAAAATTAAAAATTTTCGAAAATGAAAATAAAAAAATTAAAATAATTAGTTAATTAAAAAGAAATTTTTTTTTGAAAAAGGGGGAGATATTTTCGAAAAAAGAGAGAGAGAGTTAGTTAGGTGGTTTTGAAAAAGATAAGAAACAAATAAAAAGTTAGTTAGTTAGTTGAAACAAATGTTGAAAATCAATTTTGAAAAGATAAGGAGATAAGAAGTTAGAGAAGATATTTTGAAATCAAATTTTTGAAAAAAAAATAATAAGATAGGAAGATATTTTTGAAAAGATATGATTGAAATTAGTTTTGAAAAAGATTTGATTTTTAAAATCACAATTAATGACTTGATTCACAAGAAATCACAAGATATGATTCTAGAACTTAAAGTTTGAATCTTTCTTAACAAGTAAGTAACAAACTTGAAATTTTTGAATCAAAACATTAATTGGTGATGTTATTTTCGAAAATTTGATATAAAAATAAGAAAAATATTTTTGAAAATATTTTTAGAATTTTCGAAAATAACTAAGGAAATTGAAAAAGATTTGATTTTTGAAAAAGATTTTGAAAAAGATAAGATTTTTAAATTGAAATTTTGACTTGATTCATAAAAAAACAACTAGATTTTAAAAATTTTTGAAAAAGTCAATCCAAATTTTCGAATTTGATGAGAGAAAAAGGGAAAGATATTTTTTTGATTTTTTTGAATTTTTAATGATGAGAGAGAGAAACATGAAAAATGATGCAATGCATGAAAGTTATGGATCAAAACAATGAATGCATGCAAGAATGCTATGAATGTCAAGATGAACACCAAGAACACTATGAAGATCATGATGAACATCAAGAACACAATTTTGAAAAATTTTTAATGCAAAGAAAACATGCAAGACACCAAACTTAGAATTCTTTAATGCTTAGGCACTAAGAATTCAAGAATGCATATGAAAAACAAGAAAAGACACAAAACATGCAAATGCAGGATGCACATGCACTTGACACCAAACTTATAACATGACTAAAGACTCAAACAAGAACACAAAAAATATTTTTGTGTTTTATGATTTTCTAATTTTTTTGTATTTTTTCAAAAATTATTTGAAAAACAAAAATAAGGATTTCAAAATCTTTAATATGAATTCCAGGAATCTTGTGCTCTTTAGTCTAAAGCTCCAATCAAAGGGTCAGACATGGCTTAATAGCCATTCAAGTTTTAGAATGGATTTACATCCATTGAGGTGATTAGTTGAAGACCAATCCCAAAGGAGTTTGGGTATGGCTTTTCAGCCAGATAGGATTCAACATGTTACCATGAAACTCTAGAATTCATTCTTGAAAGTTTTGAAGCCATAGAATAATTTATTTTTTTGAAAATATTTTTATTTAAAAAAAAAATTTTTTCCGAAAACAAAGGAGAAAATTTTGAAAGATTTTTGAAAAATTTTTGAAGAGAAAACAAAAAGAAAATTACCTAATCTGAGCAACAGGATGAACCGTCAGTTGTCCAAACTCGAACAATCCCCGGCAACGGCACCAAAAACTTGGTGCGCAGAAATTGTGATTACACTTTAATTATGTAAAATTCATCGCTCTTTCTTTCCCTGGTAATGGCGCCAAAAACATGATGCCAATACCATGGTTCACAACTTCGCACAACTAACCAGCAAGTGCACTGGGTCGTCCAAGTAATACCTTACATGAGTAAGGGTCGAATCCCACGGAGATTGTCGGTATGAAGCAAGCTATGATCACCTTGTAAATCTCAGTCAGGCGGATATCAAATGGTTATGGAGTTTTTGAAAATAATTAATAAAATAGGGATAGAAATACTTATGTAAATCATTGGTGAGAATTTCAGATAAGCGAATAGAGATGCTTTCGTTCCTCTGAACCTCTGCTTTCCTGCTATCTTCATCCAATCAGTCTTACTCCTTTCCATGGCTGGCTTTATGTAATGCATCACCATTGTCAATGGCTACTTTCGGTCTTCTCTCGAAAAAATGATCCAAATGCCCTGTCACGGCACGGCTAATCATCTGGAGGCATCACCCTTGTCAATGGTCGCATCCTATCCTCTCAGTGAAAATGGTCAACGCACCCTGTCACGGCACGGCTATTCATCTGTTGGTTCTCGATCATGCTGGAATAGGATTTACTATCCTTTTGCGTCTGTCACTACGCCTAGAAATCACGAGTTTGAAGCTCGTCACAGTGATTCAGTCATTGAATCCTACTCGGAAAACCACAGACAAAGTTTAGACTTTCTGGATTCTCTTGAATGCCGCCATCATTTTAGCTTACACCACGAAGATTCCGGTTAAGAGATCTAAGAGATACTCATTCAATCTAATGTAGAACGGAAGTGGTTGTCAGGAACGCGTTCATAGGGAATGATGATGATTGTCACGTTCATCACATTCAGGTTGAAGTGCGAATGAATATCTTGGAAGCGAAATAAGATGAATTGAATAGAAAACAGTAGTACTTTGCATTAATCTTTGAGGAACAGCAGAGCTCCACACCTTAATCTATGGAGTGCAGAAACTCTACCGTTGAAAATACATAAGTGATAATGGAGTTCATTGGTCTCGGCCCCAGAGGGGAAC
Source organism: Arachis ipaensis (assembly GCF_059453495.1). NCBI lineage: Eukaryota > Viridiplantae > Streptophyta > Magnoliopsida > Fabales > Fabaceae > Arachis > Arachis ipaensis. The sequence continues at coordinate 118,258,642 of NC_142435.1, read as the reverse complement.
CGGAGTAACCAAGACTCTGAATACAATGATAAAAAGTTCTATTTATAATAAACTAGCTACTAGGGTTTACAGAAGTAAGTAATTGATGCATAAATCCACTTCTGGGGACCACTTGGTGTGTGCTGGGGCTGAGCTTGAGTGTTGCACGTGTAGAGGTCCTTCTTGGAGTTGAACGCCAGCTTTTGTGCCAGTTTGGGCGTTGAACTCCACTTTGCAGCTTGTTTCTGGCGCTGAACACCAAAATTGGGTAGAGAGCTGGCGTTGAACGCCAGTTTGCGTCGTCTAAACTTGGACAAAGTATGGACTATTATACATTTCTGGAAAGCCCTGGATGTGTACTTTTCAACGCAATTGGAAGCGCGCCATTTCGAGTTCTGTAGCTCCAGAAAATCCATTTTGAGTGCAGGGAGGTCAGAATCCAACAGCATCAGCAGTCATTCTTCAACCTCTGAATCTGATTTTTGCTCAAGTCCCTCAATTTCAGCCAGAAAATACCTAAAATCACAGAAAAACACACAAACTCATAGTAAAGTCCAGAAATGTGAATTTAACATAAAAACTAATGAAAACATCCCTAAAAGTAACTAGATCCTACTAAAAACATACTAAAAACAATGTCAAAAAGCGTATAAATTATCCGCTCATCAATAAGGTATCTTGGCTTTATATTCCTCAACCTTAGTTGCTGTAGGTTTATTTCCTACAGAAGTGGTTGAAGAAGCCGTTTTAGATGCGTTGTCATCAGCACTTGTGTGTGTCTGATCCCTCACTGGCAATTGAGTGCCAGAGTTAGAAGCTGGAGTGACGTTAGATGCCAGCTCTTCATCTGTTCCTGGCGTCTGAACACCAGAACTGTGCTTCTTTTGGGCGTTCAACGCCAGATCCTTGCTTGTTTCTGGCGTTAACGCCAGTCCTGAGCATGGTCTGGGCGTTCAGCGCCAGCCTTCCACCCAATTTCTGGCGTTTTAGCGCCAGAATTATTTTTCCCTGGGCTCTTACTGTCCTCAGGTGGATTTTGGGTGGTTTGCTCATTTCTTGGCTTCTTGCTGCCTTGAGGTGGGGTATTTAACGTCTTCCCACTTCTTAATTGAACTGCTTGGCATTCTTCTGTTATTTGTTTTGACAGCTGCTGCTTTGTTTGCTTCAATTGTTCTTCCATATTTATATTAGCCATCCTTGTCTCTTGTAGTCTATCCTTGAATTCGGCTAACTGCTTTGTTAGAAAGTCCAATTGCTGATTGAATTCAGCAGCTTGTTTTACAGGACTGAGTTCAGCAGTTACTGTTTTAACCTCTTCTTTCATGGAAGGGTCACTACTTAGGTACAGATGCTGATTTCTGGCAACTGTATCAATGAGCTCTTGAGCTTCTTCAATTGTCTTTCTCATGTGGATAGATCCACCAGCTGAGTAATCTAGAGACATCTGAGCTCTTTCTGCAAGCCCATAATAGAAGATGTCTAACTGAACCCACTCTGAAAACATTTCAGAGGGGCATTTTCGTAGCATCTCTCTGTATCTCTCTCAGGCATTATAAAGAGATTCATTATCTCCTTGTTTAAAGCCTTGGATGTCCAGCCTTAGCTGTGTCATCCGTTTTGGGAGAAAGTATTGATTCAGGAATTTTTCTGTCAGCTGTTTCCATGTCCTTATGCTGGCCTTAGGTTGGTTATTTAACCACCTCTTAGCTTGGTCTTTTACAGCAAATGGGAACAGTAATAATCTATAGACATCCTGATCTACTTCCTTATCATGTACTGTGTCAGCAATCTGTAAAAACTGTGCTAGAAACTCTGTAGGTTCTTCCTGTGGAAGATCGAAATACTGGCAACTTTGCTGCACCATGATAATGAGCTGAGGATTCAACTCAAAGCTACCGACTCCAATGGAGGGTATGCAAATACTACTCCCATATGAAGCAGTAGAGGGGTTAGCATATGACCCCAGAGTCCTCCTGGACTGTTCATTTCCACTTAGATCCATGATGGAGAAAGGGAGATGATGTAAAAAAAATTATTTTTATTTATTTATTTATTTTGAAAATAAAATAAATTAAAATAAAATAAATAAAAATGGGTGAAGATTTTCGAAAAAATGAGGAGAGAGAAAGTGGTTAGGAAGTTTTGAAAAAGATATGATTTTTTTTTGAAAAGGGTTTTAAATTTTGAAATAAAAAATCTGAATTTTAAAATTGATTTTCGAAAATTGCTTTAAAAATAGAGGGAATAGATATTTTTGAATTTAATGAGGAAAGAGAAAAATAATAAAATAACACAAGATCTAAAATTTTTAGATCTAATGCTCCTTGTTTTCGAAAATTTTGGAGGGAAAACACCAAGGAACACCAAACTTAAAAATTTTAAGATCAAGACACAAGGAACACTCAAGAACACTTTGAAGACTCACAAGAACACAAGAACATGAAGAAAGAACACCAAACTTAAAATTTTTAGAAAACCAAAACAAATTTTCGAAAAAAAAAATCAACAAGAAAACACCAAACTTAAAGTTTGGTACAAGATTTATTCAAAGAAAAATTATTTTTGAAAAAGATTTTAAAAATAGGATAGCCAATTACCAAGAACATAAGCACCACGCTCTAGCTAATTGAGCTATAAATTTAAAGTGTTTTAACAAGGTATAAATAATAAAAGACTCTAAACCAAAAAGAAAAATTTTTCCTAATCTAAGCAACAAAATAAACTGTCAGTTGTCCAAACTCGAACAATCCCCGGCAACGGCACCAAAAACTTGGTGCACGAAATTGGAAATCACAATTCTTCACAAATTCGTACAACTAACCAGCAAGTGCACTGGGTCGTCCAAGTAATACCTTACGTGAGTAAGGGTCGATCCCACGGAGATTGTTGGTTTGAAGCAATCTATGGTTATCTTGTAACTCTTAGTCAGGAAAACAATAAAATAATTCACTTATCAAATTCGATTGCAAGGAATAAAAGGGCAGAACACAAATTATACTTGTATGCAATAATGGAGAATATGTTAGAGTTTTGGAGATGCTTTGTCTTCTAAAATTCTGCTTTCCTCTGTTTCTGATTCACGCACGCACGTCCTCCTATGGCAAGCTGTGTGTTGGTGGATCACCGTTGTCAATGGCTACCATCCATCCTTCCAGTGAAAAGGGTCCAGGTGCGCTGTCATCGCACGGCTAATCATCTGCAGGTTCTTGATCGTACCGGAATAGGATTTACTATCCTTTTGCGTCTGTCACTACGCCCAGCACTCGCGAGTTTGAAGCTTGTCACAGTCATTCAATCCTTGAATCCTACTCAGAATACCACAGACAAGGTTTAGACTTTCCGGATTCTCTTGAATGCTGCCATCAATCTAGCTTATACCACGAAGATTCAGATTAAGAGATCCAAGAGATATTCATTCATTCTACGGTGAACGGAAGTGGTTGTCAGGCACGCGTTCGTGGGGGAATGATGATGATTGTCACGTTCATCACATTCATGTTGAAGTGCGAATGGATATCTTAGAGAGGAACACACATGTTTGAATAGAAAATAGAAATACTTGCATTAATTCATCAGGACACAGCAGAGCTCCTCACCCCCAACAATGGAGTTTAGAGACTCAAGCCGTCAAAAGGTACAAAGTTCAGATCTAAAATGTCATGAGAGATCCAAAATAAGTCTCTAAAAGTTGTTTAAATACTAGACTAGTAAACTAGGTTTACAGAAAATGAGTAAACTATGATGGATAGTGAAGAAATCCACTTCTAGGGCCCACTTGGTGTGTGTTGGGGCTGAGACTTAAGCTAATCACGTGCATAGGGCTGTTTTGGGCGTTCAACGCCAGCTTTGGATCCTTTTCTGGCGTTGAACTCCAACTTGCAACTTGTTTCTAGCGCTGGACGCCAGACTGCAACATAGAACTGGTGTTGAACGCCAGTTTACATCGTCTATCCTTGAGCAAAGTATGGACTATTATAAATTGCTGAAAAGCCCTGGATGTCTACTTTCCAACGCAATTAAAAGCGCGCCATTTGGACTCCTATAGCTCCAGAAATTTCATTCCGAGTGCAGAGAGGTCAGAATCCAACAGCATCAGCAGTCCTTTTTCAGCCTGAATCAGATTTTTGCTCAGCTCCCTCAATTTCAGCCAGAAAATACCTGAAATTACAGAAAAACACACAAACTCATAGTAAAGTCCAGAAATATGAATTTTGCCTAGAAACTAATGAAAATAAACTAAAAACTAACTAAAATATACTAAAAACTATATAAAATTAACCCCAAAAAACGTATAAAATATCCGCTCATCAACCTTCAAACTGAGTTTAGGTATAATGCTGGGTGTTTTTTTTATTGAGGATAACTTACCTATAGGTTTGAGGATTTTTGGGGGTTGAGTCTCTATATTAGTTAAAATTTATTTCTTATTTACCATCAATTGTACCAGAGACAATTTTTACATGTTACTTCTATTTCTCATGAATGCTTTGATGCCTATAGTGTCTACTCCAACTTCGATTATCTATTACTTCATCAACGGCCATAAAATGTGAATTCTGATGTTAAAATAGCTGACTTCTAGAAAAAATTACAATATTTTTCCTCCATTAGAGCACAAGCTTCAAATTCATTGTGATTTGTGAATAAAATTTTTGGAACTTTCACGGTTAGAAAGACTTGCTTTTTGTGTTGCAGGCAACCGGTGGGTTCTTGGAGTGGGAAGCACTTGCAATTGTTGAAACTGATGGTTTGTTACATTACCATCATTTTCTCTTTATGAATCTCGCGGATGCCAAATGTGGATAATTTTGTTGTGTTTTGTGTGTTATAGGACGACTGTTCTGCACAGTCAGTGTGCATCCGACACGTTTTAAGGTTGCTTTTCTCCGTGAAATCTCTTCTTTGGAGAAGTAGTTCAGATTGAAGTATATATAACCATCATTAGTGTATTCGTTCAGGAATTCGAGGAGAGTGAAGATCTAGAAAATCATTTCCAGGCTCTTGTGTCATTAGCTAAAGAGGAAATTCAAAAAAAAAAAGGTATTCTTAATTTTAATTGGTTATTTCTAAATGCTAACTGCGTGGCTTTGAATCTTAAGTGACTTATTCAGTAGGTAGTTGGTATTTAATATTTAAGGTAAAATAGTAGTTGCCTTATTTCTAATAAATGATAGTCCCAAAACGTTTTCATCTTGTATGTTGTTATTTCATGTGGTGGCTGAAATTTTGCTTCAGTTCAAAAAGTCCTAATTGTTATGCTGCTGCTATTGTGGTGTTATTCTACTCCTAACTAATTTAGTTTATTTTATGCTAAGTGCTGCTGTTTGGTTGTTACTATACTTACTGTGACAAGTTGTAGTGATCTTAGACTAATTAATCACTCCCTAATAGATTAAGAGAATTTCTAGCTTAAATTTAAGTTGATTTTGGTCATTGCCTTGCTGTAGTCTATCATCAAAAATAGTAATTGGGTGGATCAATAGTCACACTTGTTGCTTATATCACTCACAATGAATTTATTAGGCCCTTTACAGTTAATTAATCTTGCTTTCTTCACCTTCTTTTGAGTTCTTTGAGTTTCTAATTCTTCCATTATTTATATAAGGAAAAGTATAAGTAGACAATAAAATATTAAACAACGTAAATAATAGATATATTAAATATTTATTTCACTAGTGTACGGATGGTTATTTTAATATTAAAATTTAGATGATTAATTTAGAAATGTAACGTATTTTTATTTGATTGGTGGTTGTTCATATTATTCAAAATAGTCATTGTTCCCTAGCATTCCCCTTTATATAATTTTATAGAATTTTGGAGCTACATGTAGCAAGTCGCTTCCATGTATATACATGATCAGGTCTAAGTATATATATGATGTTATGTAGGATCATCCTTGTCTTCCGCATATTGATACATATGGTTACCCTGATTTTTATTTTCTTATGCATAAACAAATATAGAGCCCTCTTTTTTTATCTTCACTTCCACTTTTACTGCTTAATGTCCCCTCCAATTATATTTTTGTGTGGACAATATAGAATTATAGCCCATCCTAAAGCTCAATCATAATGAGTTCTGTTTTAGATATAGTTTCAAAACAACATTGAGTCTTATGTGTACAAGTTATTAACCAAGAAAAATAAATTGAAGTCAACCTATAGAAATTCATACTATATATATAAAGCTCAGCCTTAGTAGAAGTGGGTAGCGGCACTGGGTAGACGACTATTTAGACGAGACGAAAGAAATACCTAATTTACCGATGTAGATAGCTGACTGAGTAAACGCTTCTACCCGGACTTTTCATTTTTATAGATTTATATATAGAGACCCGAGGAAATTTTTATAAGATTCATTGCTCGGGCAGTCGTTACACCATTCGTGCAGGTCGTTACTTATGTAAGAAATGAAATCATGTTTTTAGTCAAATTAGTCACTTTGACTAAGAATCGCACTAATCCGCGACCAACAAGTTTTCCGAAACCAAACTCAATAGAATTGTATATATAAAATTTAATAATTATCAAGTTGATAATTACTATCCACATATTATTCATCAAATTTAATAATTAAATAAAATTTATATATATATATATATATATATATATATATATATATTAAGAAAAAGAAATTATTCTTGAATGTGCCCTACAACTTAAAAGACTTTAAAAATTTTAGTTCCATAAAAGTCTATACTTATCCTTAAAAAAATCAATATTGGCTCTATACTTTGCACATGTACATTTCGTGTTTATAAGAAACATAGGTGGATGGGGTATATAATGTTTATCTTAAATTAGCAACTAGTTGAAACCAAATACCAATTATGAGTTTATTTGGTATATAAACTCGTTCACACACACTTGTTCATATAATTAGATTTTTGAAATATCACCTCAATAAAACTCACTTGTTCACCTAAGAATACAATTACTAAGTGTGTGTTTGGATTACAGTTTGTAAACGGAAGTTTGCATAAAATTAATTTTGCAAACTTGATTTTGATGAAAAGTAAATTTGTATTGAAGTGATTTATGTTCAACTATCTTTATATCAAAATGGATTATAGTAAAATAAATATTATTTGGATTATACTATTCAAAATCACTTTTAGATGAAAATTACTAAAATAGATATCAACTTAAATAATTTTTTTATATTATCCAGTTATTTTAATTTAGATATTTGAATAATCTTATTAATTAATTTTATAATAAAATTAATATTTATTTATTAAAATAAAAATAACATATAAAAATTAGCAAAATATATTTTATATTAAAAATAAGAAATATAAATTATATATAAGAGTATTTAATCAAATATGTTATATTTTTTAAATTTTAAATATTAACGTAAAAATGTTAATTTAGTATTTTTTTACATCATATTTTTGTTTTAATACTCTCAATAATCTTATTCTTAATATTATTTTGAAATTCAACGTTTATGATTTTATTAATACCTATGATTAATTTTTTATTTAATTTATCTTTTTTTAATGGGATCATAATTTATATTATAAAAAATTACAATAAAAAATTGTATATACCAGAATTATAATTATAAAAAAGAATACTAAAAATAATAAAATTAAATATTTATCTTGGTAGAGATAAAAACAAATCTATAAGTTTTTGATGATGTATTTTATATAGTATATTTTTAGTTCTTTTAGTACTCTTTTTTTAGTACCTATAGTTTTTTTACTATTATTATTATTTATGGTTAATTTTTTTTTTAATTTACTTTACTTAATGGGATCAATAAATCATATTATGAAAAGATAATAATAAATATAATATACAAAAATCACAATTATAAGAGTTTATAATGTAAAATAAAAATTTAACAAAAAATAAAAATAATAAATAATAGAAAAAGAGAGCTCATATAGAGAGAAATAATAAGAATTCCATAAATAATACAATAACATGTCTAAAGAATAAAATTGATAAAGAAAAAATAGATATTTAGTGTAAATGGCTAAAAGCCCGTTAATGAAACGCAGAAGTTAGAAATTGTTGCTTCTGCTAAACGTGGTTTTGACTACAAAATCACTTCTGCGTTTGCCAAATCAAAAGTTAGCCAAACAAAAAATTGAAACTTTCAATAAGTTTAAACGTGCTTTTTCTCTTCAAACGGATTTGCCAAATACACCCTAAGTCCATTTGGTTAACGGTTTCCACTTCTTAATAGTGTGTTTATAGTCCTTTTAATATAATTATTTATGTGTTTCTTTCTATTAAGTTAAACTTTTAAAAGAGTAATTTTATGGCAATTGCATTAGATTAATACTTGCATTATTTCAATGGAGAAAATGCCAGCATGCAATGCAAGAGAACCTTGGGAGTAAATGTTTAAATTTGTCTCTAATAATTTTTTAATTAAATTAAATTAGTTTTCAAATAATTTTGTTAATTAAATTTGTCTTTTAAAGAATTTAAATTAAGTATAACAGATGATATATTATACTATTCTCTTTTTCTTTATTGAGTTAGCCCGCAAATAAGGGTTGAAAATATAATGAAAATTCTGTTCTTTATATCTTATGATTGTTTAGTTATTTTTTTTAATTATTATTTAATTTTAACTTATACTCCTTTTTTATCATTTTTTTAAGGAAGCATTTCTTTATCTTTTCATTTTTTGGACTTGGGATCAGCAATTCTTTCTACTAGTAATTTTTTAGAAAGCATAAAATTAAGCCATGAGTAAGCAACCTCCCCAATATCTTTCGTGTGCTACATGTTATCCAGGATGCAAGAAACTTTGTTAATGTTTCCGTTTTGAGTTATTTTGTCACTCCTTATATAGTTTTACTTGTAATAAATTGTCGAATTTAACTCTTATATTACTCTCCTATCTCATAAATATGATAAACTGTTATTGGTTCTTCTAACACAGCCCATTTTTCATCACCAATTTTTTTTTTTAGTTTTATGTTTTTTATTTATTGTTTATTCATTTATTTGTGCTATTTCATTAAATTAGACATTGATAAGAGCTGGATTACAAATTAAAGCCACGACGTAGTGCAGATTATAGAGATGGTCTGAATAGATTCCTTGACTTCGCATTTTTCAATACATCATCCGATGGGATGATACATTATCCATGTCCTTTGTGTGGGTTCTGATTTTTTCAAACTAAAGAGGATGCGTATGATCATCTTCTGATGAAACCCTTTCCCCCTAACTATACCTTTTTGTTACACCACAGTGAGAGGATCGTAGACGAGAGCTCCAGTAGTAGAGAAGAACTAGAACCCATTGGAAATTCAGGAGATCAAATGCATGACATGGTCCACGACGCATTCAACTTGCTGGGACTGTAAAGTGATGATGAAGACTCGATGGATGAGCATGTCGGAGACATTGCGGAGGGGTTGCTGTACTTATCTAATGAACCTAGCCGCAAGGCTCGTGCCTTTCATGACTTGCTTGAGGATGGCAAGCCGAAATTGTATCTGGGATGCTCAAGATTCTCGAAGCTGTCTTTCTTGGTGAGGCTGTACCATATAAAGTGCATATGCGGAGTGAGCAACAAGGCTTTTGGTTTGATTCTAGAGCTATTGGGGGATACCTTTGAGCATGGAAGGATTCCAAAGACCTTACACGATGCCAAGAGAATCATAAGGAGGCTCGGTATTGAGTACAAGAAGATACATGCATGTCCAAATGACTGCATGCTATACTAGGGCTCCGATCAATACCTATTTAAATGCAAACAGTGTGGAGCATCCAGGTGGAAGCAAAAGACCCGGAAGAATTCTTTAGTAAGGATCAACATCGTTGTCAAGAAGAATGGGAAGCCTCTGCTGGCGAAGATTCTCCATTACTTTCCTCTGATTTCACGGTTGCAGCGATTATTCATGTCCAGCAAGACATCCATGGACATGTTGTGGCATAAGAGAGGAACCAATTCTGACAGTTCATTGAGGCATCCCAGGGACGGCGAGGCCTAGAAAACCTTTGATAAGAGATATACTGACTTTTCTGGTGATCCGCACAGTGTTCACTTAGCCTTGGCCAGTGATGGCTTCGATCCTTATGGAAACCTGATTTCAAAGTACTCAATATGGCCGGTGATTCTTATTTCGTATAACCTACCCCCTGGATTTGCGTAAAACAAACTAACTATATTATTTCCATGATTAATCCCGGTCCTAAAATGCTTGGCAATGACATAGATGTCTACTTACAGCCCCAGCTGATTGATGAGTTGAAAGTAGTTGTGGGCCGGTGTTGATACGTACGACACAAGTGAGAAGAAAAACCTCAAGATGCATGCTGCATTGCTGTGGACTATCAGCGATTTTTCGGACTTGGGCAATTTATCTGGCTCGAATACATACAGTGGGAGAGCTTGTTCCACATGCAATTTGGATACCGAGACTAAGCGACTCACCTTCAATCATAAATAATGTTTCATGGGTCATCGTCGCTTCTTGAATCATGATCACAGATATAGATAGAGAATAGATCCCACCTATCAAATTGACTGACAGGGATATCTTGAGAAAGTTGGAGAATTTGCACGTCTTACTTGGCAAGGTGCAAGCGGTTAGCGGTAAAAGAAGGCGTGGACAACAGACCGTGGTGCAAGATGAGTCTCATTGGAAAAAGAAGAGTATATGCTTTGATCTCCCATACTGGGAGACCAACATATTACGTCAAAACCTTGACGTCATGCACATAGATAAGAATGTGTGCGACAACATTGTTTTCACCATGTTGAACGAGAGTGGTAAATCCAAAGACCACCTAAAAGCTAGAAAAGATCTCCAATTGATGGGAATCAGGCATGACATGTGGCCACTTGAAGGTGGAAAGTATCCCTATGCAGTCTTTACCATGTCCAATCCACAGAAGGATGTCTTTCTGAAGACCATCAAGAATATGGTCTTTCTAGACGGGTACTCAAACAACATCTCTTGCTGTGTTGATTTAAAACAGCGTAAGTTATTGGGCTTGAAGAGTCATGACTGCCACATTCTAATGGAATATCTATTGCCAATTGCGTCAATACATGTATTGTCCACCCCTGTGTCTGCCGTCTTGGCAGAGTTATCAACCTTTTTCCAACAAATATGCAGTAAATCCATAGATCCTCAGCAACTTTCTCTCCTTCAAAATCGTGTGGTCCATACTCTGTACCACATGAAGATGATATTTCCACCTTCCTTCTTCACAGTCATGGTTCATCTAACGGTGCATCTAGTCGAAGAGGTATGCCTTGGTGGCCCAATACATTACCGGTGGATGTACCCAATTGAGAGGTAAAAATCTAAATACGCCTTCTCAACCTGTTTTATTATGATAGCCTGAACCTAGTTGTTTACTTATTATATTCTCGAAGGTACCTATGTCGTCTCAAGCACTACGTGCGTAATAGGGCACAACCGGAAGGCTCAATTGCAGAGGGCTACTTATTTGAGGAGATTTTTACATTCTTTTCAAGGTACCTAGATAATGTCGAGACAAGGATCAACAAACCAACGCGCATTGATGATCGGCCGACCGAAGTGCTGCCGAGCGAAATTGCCAGCATATTTCCAGAGGTTGGAAAGGCGGTTGGGGCTACTTCATTTTTTACTCTAACAACAAGCGAAAACCTTCAAGCACATCGTCATGTACTGGTCAATTGCATTGCTGTAGAGACATTCTTAGAGTAAGTATGGAGTGTGAGTTCTATGAGTATGAAGTGAGCCAATATGGTATTGAGAGTACTGACCTGCAATCAACTTTTTGTGTGCACAGTGACTTCAGAGCATTTAAAAAGAGAAAGCTGCAAAATAAAATAAGGTCTCAGTCTCACATAGATAGTGTTGTGCACAGAGGATTTCCCAACTGGTTCAGGCATGAGATAATCTTTTATATCTCAGGATTCCTACTACCCTTTGATGCTATTTTGCGTCTAATTGTTCCATGCCAGGTTCCCTTTGGAAGCACCAGTCATTCGAACGAGTTGGAGTGGCTTGCCTATGGTCCCATTGCTCAGGCTAGACGCTTCACGACTTACAACGTAATGGATTTAAATTTAGAACCATGTCGAGGGAGGAAAGGATGAAAACACAAAATAGCGAGATTTACGTCACTTCAGATACTAGAAGTTATGCAAGCAAACGGGATAGCAATGTTGTTGTTGGCGGTATCTCATATTACGTGAGATTAGTAGATATCATTGAGCTAAATTACAGTGATCAGTTCACGTTAGTTTTGTTCAAGTGTCTTTGGGCAAACACCACGTCGAGTAAAGGCATACGACAAGACGTATTGGGCCATACCTGTGTCAACTTTGCCACTTTAATTCACACCGGTGATCGAGAAGACGACGAGCCATACATCTTAGCATTTGAGGTGCGTCTTGTGTTCTACGTGGATGATGAGGTTGACAACGGATGGAGTGTCGTAGTCCATGTGATGCCAAGAGATTTGTTTGACATGGTGAAGATTATGAACATTGTGAGGTCGACCTTCATCCCCAACCTTGTATGATTAGCTAGCTTGAATTTGATGTCGAAGGCTTGCAGTTGACATGAGATGGTGATTTAGAAGAATCCACTAATGACGGCGTTGAAGATCGTGATGAGGCCGCCGATTCGTAAATACATTTCTTCGTCATGCATTTAGTTCATATTTATAGGAGATTCTGCATAAATATTAATTGGCACAATGAGTGAAACTACTAGAAATCAGTATTCTTCGGACGAATTTTAAGACAAAATTGAGATAAATTTTGAACAAATTAGAGACAATTTTTATTTCGAACAAAATAAAGACGAATTTTTTTTGTCCAAAAAACCCTTGTTGCAAATTTACTTTTTGTCTGAAATTTTGTCCGAAATTTTTTTCAAACGATTTTGTGACAAATTTCGAATACACTAAATTTCTAACTCTTATGATGTATTTTAGACAAATTAGCCAACATAAAGGTAATGTATTTCAAACAAATTTCAAACGTAAAAATATTTTATTTTAGACAAATTTTAAACAAAAAATATGCTTCATTTTAGACAAATTTCTAACGAATTTAGTCAAATATAACAGATTTTTTTCGAACAAATTTTAGACAAATCAAATATTTTTTATCGATTAAATTTTAGACAAATCTAATTTAATATAATTTACGTATTTGAAACAAATCTCATACAGAACAAAAAATAATTTTCGCACAAATTTTCTACAAATTTTCTATAATATTTCAAACAATTCTCATACAAAATAATTTGTTATTTAATATATAAATATTTTAGAAAATAAATTGTATACGATCTGCTTTCTGTATTAAGACCATTTTAATAAATAAATTTTTCATATTACATCATTGAAATTATAAATACAATAAAATCATGAAAAAGTTAATTACAATAAAAAACTTAAAAAATATTTTTGTCCATAAATATAATCAAACTAAAATTAAAAAAATAATTAAACTAAAATAAAGAAAGAAAGCCTTTAAAAAGGTCACAAATCATGAATAAATTAAAATGTACTAACCAATTCACCTAAAAATTCCTTAATCTAAATCAGAAAAAAATATATACTCCAAATATCAATCACTCATGTTATCAACCTCATCATCATTAAAGCCTGTCTCAAGCTCATCTTCCGCAGGAACAGATAATGTTGAAGGAAGTGGGAGATTCAACTTTTTTATATAAAGCATGAAATGTCTTTTCAGTAGAACCAATTCTTTTCTGTTGAACTTTTAGTTGACATCCTTAATTTTTTAACTTGTGCTCAGTATCATTCAACTTAACCTTTTGGCCTTCGTTGATCATTTCTTGCTCCTTTGTCCCTTTTTTTTCCACATGTGAAATTCTTACTCAATATTTAGATCGTCTTTGAATGTGTTTAAGCAATTTTTAGAACTCAACTTTAAAGAAGAGATCTAAACTAAAAGAACCTAAACCAAAAATAAATTTTTTTCTTTACCACAACTTCGTTTCAAATAGTATAATTATCTAGTAAATAATGTTAAATCATGCATATATATTTATAAATATATACATGGTTTAACATTATTGATTACTTCAGCTAAATTTGGCAATGAAATTATAGTAAATGATGAATATACTAAAAAATAAAAATATATAATAAATAGAGTTAAGTAAGAAAAGACAAAAGAGACAAAGGCATATATAACTAAGAGGATTAAATCAGAATCAAAACTTGGTCATGTCACATTTATGTTTTTTTAGTTAATTTGTTATAATCAAAAGTTCAATTATAACTCGGCCAATGAATTTGGGATGGTCAAGTTCATATATAGATAAAAGATCACACCAAGCGAAACTACAATTTAAAATGAAATCTTTTATTGTTTCAAAACTTCTATTGACTACATGGAAACTAAGCATTCAGAGAATATAATGCTAGCTATTAACAAAAATTAATAATCTTTGAATTTAGATTCCATAGATAATACTAATTTATACACACATACATTCATGTATATATAAGTCTTATTGTGCACATATCTTTAGAAGATAGGAAACGTGATCCACTTTAAAAATCTGTAAGATAACAAATGATAAGTATATATGCCTGGTTTAACATTGTTGACTACTTCAACATAATTTGACAACAAAATTATAATAAAAGATGAATAATTGAATATACTAAAATTATATGGTAATTAGAGTTAATTAAGAAAAGAATATTTCCTGTTGCTATGATCCTGATCCACACCACACCACAATATACATCTACTCCATGCATTTGAATTACAACTATTTCACAGCAAGCTTATTAATGTGAAGCGCATCATTGAACTCATGATTCAAGCATGGTGTTCACTGTTAAACAAACAGAATTCTGACATCATTGATAAAATTCACAATTCTAATTTAAATTGTGGCTGCGTTACTACTGTAAATATATTGTTACAATTATAATCATTTTAATTGTGGGTTTTTCTATTTTTGTGATATGCATTGTGATTGTTATGGGTTTTTCTTTTTCACTAGTGCAACTTAAAAAGCGGTTTCATGTTGTTCACTATTTTCCTGGGTTATGGCTTAATGCGGCTAATGTTACCATCCCCCCCCCCCAACAATTATTCAACCACTAACATTCAGACTATATATATATAATTCTAAATTTAATTAATCCAATTTGACCTTGTTAAACTTTCATACATATAAAAAATATTAGAATGAACAAATATTGGCTAAAATTGCGATGAATATTAAAATGAAGACAATGAAATGTTACTGCAAAAAGTGTAAAGACAAACAAGAAAAAGACTTTAAATGGTGAAAGATCTAAAAGAATGTATATACGAATGAAAATAATGACTAAGATGGTGACAGAAAAGGAGAAACAAGAATGAAATAAAAGACATCCAATAGATGCAAAACAGAAGAGAGTATCACTCATATCCAAAGAGTTAAGAACAAACCCTAACTTTTTTAATAGGACTCTAATTTTATCCTTAGAAAGACCAAAGGACCATTGATAAAACTCCAAGTCATAGTCTGATAACGAGAACCATCATTAACAAAGAAACAAACAAGAATCACATCACTACTCACAAAAAATTGGGACTTGATAGAGGTCGCACAAAGACTCAAAGTGGCAAGGGTTGGAGGCGGGTGGCGGTGCGAGGTCCGAGACCGGAGGAGGCGACCACATGCAGGAGGCAGAACAGTGTGAGCGGGTGAGAGCTATTACCTGTGAACGCAAACCACGAGGGTGGTGGTCGCCTGAGTTGCGAGGTCAGAGGTTGGCTGGAGTGCGACCCGGAAGATCAGCGACGCCGCGGCGGCCACAAGGCAGAGCACGTGAGCGAGTTAGGGCTCTATAATCTGTGAGCGGAAAGAACGAGGGAGGGTAGAGGTCGCTTGAGTTGCAAGGGCGGAGGTTGGCTGGAGTGCGACTCGAAAGATCGATGGTGGCCACAGGTAGGAGAGCAGTGTGAGTGAGTGAAGGCTCTCTGTAAACCGTAAGGAGGCAGAGCAGTTTTCGAGAAAGAGATAAAAATTGAAACCAAAAGGGCGGGTTTGAATAAAATTTGGCTTTTTGGTGCAGAGTAAAGAGGTGGTTTTGAAACAATTACATATGTTAAAATTTTAAAATTAAATTATATCTAAATTTTACCAAGA
The DNA here is from genome assembly GCF_059453495.1 of Arachis ipaensis. NCBI lineage: Eukaryota > Viridiplantae > Streptophyta > Magnoliopsida > Fabales > Fabaceae > Arachis > Arachis ipaensis. Next base: position 118,242,546 of record NC_142435.1, on the reverse strand, counting down.
AATTAAAAAAAAAATTATATCATTAGTATTTAAAAGATAAGTTTTGGAACATTGGTACCTAATAAAAGGCAAATATTTAATAAAATTAAATTTAAATTTAATTTTAAACTATTTGAATTTTAAGTTGTATTTTTAAATCTTTGTTATATAATAATTTTAAAAAATATATTTAGTAAAATTAAATTTAATATTAATGCTAGCTAAAGATATTTATGATACATTTAAAAAAATATTTATAATTGTGCATAAACATTTTATTTGGTGATGCATGTCAATAGATTTCAATTAAGATCATAAGTAATTTTTTTTCTAAATTCTTGAAGGTGTTTATATAGTTCCTACCTGCGTGACACAATCATTAATCAATAGATAAATTCATATACAAAGCTACACTTTATATATATATATTTACTGTAGGGATTAGGGTGAATTCTTCTTTTAAGCTATGGTATTTGGATTAATTTGTTAGAGGTCTCTTGAAGAAACTCTATATAAGTAAGTTCTTTTTTTAGTAACTATCATTGTGTGTATTAATGTTCATTTTTTTCTTTTATTAAAATCAGTTTGTTAAAAATCAATTTTTATAGTTTAATTTGGTTTTAAACCAAATAAAACTAGTATCTAATTTTACTGCAATAATATTAAAACTAAGCGTTTTATCAATTGTTATATGAAAAAGTAGTTTAGTTCAGTTTCTAAAATATTTAGGATGTGTTTGGTTTAGCATTAGAAACACAAGAAACCCATTCAATCTTATTGAATACTAAAATTTTTTGTTTGGCAATTTTTTTTCTCTAAACACAAATATGATTCTGGATTTTAACTCCCATTCATCAGAAGCAATAAATTATAACTTTTGCGTTTAGCGTTTGCGTTCAATTGTTAAATTGAAAAATTAATTAAAATTTTTATTTTTTCTATCAATTTTGTCATTTAACGTCATTTGTAACAAGAGATATTAGAAACAATCATCAGAGTTCTTGAATATTTTTTATGGTTATGTTTTACAAACAAATAATTTTTTAATATCATTGTAGTATTCTTTGTTAAGTTTTGATTTTTTATCAATTTTTTATTTATTTTGTTGTTCATAGTATGGATTTTTTTTTAGAATTTTTTTATGTTCACTAATGTATATATTTTTATTTTTAATAGAATTTTTATTGTTATTTATTCATATAAATTTTTTAATCATTTTTATTAATACATATTTTTTATAGAACTTTATTATTTTTTTATTTGACTTTGTTTCATTTTTACCATGCATTTTTAAAATTAGTATATACTTTATTTATTATTGTTATTTTTTCATAATATAAATTATTGATCTTGGAACCTTGACTCGCATGATCTCTTCCACTAATGGATCTTCACCTCTAAGAGGGTTTTCCTTCCAATCTGTTCGACTGCTTTGCCTTTGGAGGTCGATGATGAGAGGATAATTTATACGCTTTTTGGCATTGTTTTTACATAGTTTTCAGCATAATTTACTTAGTTTTTAGTATATTTTTATTAGTTTCTAAATAAAAATCATATTTCTGGACTTTACTATGAGTTTGTGTATTTTTCTGTGATTTCAGGTATTTTCTGGCTGAAATTGAGGGACCTGAGCAAAAATCAGATTCAGAGGTTGAAGAAGGACTGCAGATGCTGATAGATTCTGACCTCCCTACACTCAAAGTGGGTTTTCTGGAGCTACAGAACTCCAAATGGCGTGCTCTTAATTGCGTTGGAAAGTAGACATCCAGGGCTTTCCAGAAATATATAATAATCCATACTTTGATTAAGGATAAATGACGTAAACTGGCGTTGAACGCCAGTTCCATGCTGCATTCTGGAGTCAAACGCCAGAAACAGGTTGCAAAGTGGAGTTAAACGCCAGAAACAGGTTACAAACTGGCGTTCAACTCCAAGAAAGACCTCTACACATGTAAAGCTCAATGCTCAGCCCAAGCACATACCAAGTGGGCCCTAGAAGTGAATTTCTGCATCATTTACTCATTTCTGTAAACCCTAGTAACTAGTTTAGTATAAATAAGACTTTTTACTATCTTTGTAAGGGATCCTTGATTAGTTTTTATGCTATCTTAGACTTTCATGGGGGCTGGCCATTCGGCCATGCCTGGACCATTATCACTTATGTATTTTCAAACGGTAGAGTTTCTACACACCATAGATTAAGGTGTGGAGCTCTACTGTTCCTCATGAATTAATACAAAGTACTACTATTTTTATATTCAATTCAAGCTTATTCCTTCTCTAAGATATCCATTCGTACCCAAGAACATGATGAATGTGATGATTATGTGACGCTCATCATCATTCTCACCTATGAACGCGTGCCTGACAAACACTTCCGTTCTACATGCAAACAAGCTAGAATGAGTATCTCTTAGATATCTAATACAGAGGACCGAGTCCGAGATATTAGAATCTTCGTGGTATAAGTTAGAACCCATGAATGGCCATTCTTGAGATCCGGAAAGTTTAAACCTTGTCTGTGGTATTCCGAGTAGGATCTGGGAAGGGGTGGCTGTGACGAGCTTCAAACTCGCGAGTGCTGGGCGTAGTGACAGACGCAAAAGGATAGTAAATCCTATTCCAGTATGATCGAGAACCGACAGATGATTAGCCATGCAGTGACAGCGCATTGGACCATTTTCACAGAGAGGATGGGATGTAGCCATTGACAACGGTGATGTCCTACATAAAGCTTGCCATGGAAAGGAGTAGGAATGATTGGATGAAGACAGCATGAAAGCAGAGGTTCAGAGGAATGAAAGCATCTCTATATGCTTATCTGAAATTCTCACCAATGAATTACATAAGTATCTCTATCCTAAGCTATGTTTTATTTATCTTTTAATTATTAAAACTCTATATCCATTTGAATCCGCCTGACTGAGATTTACAAGGTGACCATAGCTTGCTTCAAGCCGACAATCTCCGTGGGATCGACACTTACTCACGTAAGGTTTATTACTTGGACGACCCAGTGCACTTGTTGGTCAGTTGTGCGAAGTTGTGACAAAGAATTAAGATTATGAACGTGCGTATAAAGTTTTCAGCGCCGTTACCAAGGAATGGAACCGTCACGGTTTCTGCGCACCAAGTTTTTGGCACCGTTGCCGGCGATTGTTCAAGTTTGGACAACTGATGGTTCATCTTGTTGCTCAGATTAGGTAATTTTCTTCTTGTTTCAACTTTTATTTGGTTTTCAAAAACTTTTTCAAAAATTTTTCTTTGTTTTTGTTTTTCTTAAAATAAATTTTCGAAAAATAAAAAATTTAATAAAATGATAAAACCAAAAATATTTTGTGATTCTTGTTTAAGTCTATAGTCAAGTTTTAAGTTTGATGTCAATTGCATCTTTTTAATTTTCTAAAAAAAAAATTATTTTCGAAAATTTCATGCATTGCATTCTTCATGATCTTCAAGTCGTTCTTGGCCAGTCTTCTTGTTTGATCTTCATATTTTCTTATTTTGTGTCTTTCCTTGTTTTTCATATGCATTCTTGAAACATTAATGCCTAAAGAATAAAATTTTTTAAGTTTGGTGTCTTGCATGTTTTCCTTTCTTGAAAACTTTTCAAAAATAAGTTATTGGTGTTCATCTTGACATTCAAAGTGTTCTTGGTGTTCATCTTGACATTCATAGTGTTCTTGCATGCATCACATGTTTTGATCCAAAATTTTCATGCATGGAGTCTTTTTGATGTTTTTCTCTTTCATCATTAAAAATTCAAAAAAAAAAATATCTTTCCCTTATTCTATCATAAAATTTCGAAAATTTGGGTTGACTTTTTCAAAACTTTTTAAAATTTAGTTGTTTTTTATGAGTCAAATCAAATTTTCAATTTAAAAATTCTATCTTTTTCAAAAATCAAATCTTTTTCATTTTTTTTTATAAATTTCGAAACTTTCAAAATTATTTTCAAAATCTTTTTCTTATTTTTATTTCATATTTTCGAAATTAATGCTAACAATTAATGTGATTGATTCAAAATTTTTAAGTTTGTTACTTGCCTAATAAGAAAGGTTCAATCTTTAAACTCTAGAATCATATCTTTTTGTTTCTTGTTAGTCAAGTAATCAACTTTAATTTTCAAAATCAAATCTTTTTAAATTTCTTTTTCAAATCTTTTTCAAATTAAGTTTCAATCGTATCTTTTTCAAAATTAATTTCAAAATCTTTTCTAACTTCCTATCTTTTCAAAATTTAATTTTCAAATCTTTTTCAAACCAATCCTATCTTTTTGTTTCAATCATATCTTTTTCAAAACTACCTAATTAATTCTCTTTCTAATTTTCGAAAATCCCTTCCTTCTTTTTTTTTAAAAAAAATTCCTTTTTAATTAATTAATTGTTTTAAAAATTTAATTTAATTTGATTTCAATTTTAATTTTCAAAATTTAACTTTAAATTTTAATTTTAATGTAATTAATTTTCGAAATTCCCTCTCTCTCATCTCCTTCTAATTATTTATTTATTTATTTATTTACTAACACTTCTCTTCATCTCAAAATTCGAACCCTCTCTTCCTCTTGGTGTTCGAATTTCTCTTCTTCTATTCCTATCTTCTTCCACTCACATAAAGGAATCTCTATACTGTGACATAGAGGATTCTATATTTTCTTTTCTGTTTTCTTCTTTTTCATATGAGCAGGAACAAGGATAACAACATTCTTGTTGAAGCTGATCCTGAACCTGAAAGGACTCTGAAGAGGAAGCTAAGGGAAGCTAAAGCACAACTCTCTGGAGAAAATCTGACAGAAATTTTCGAAAAAGAAGACAACATGGCCGAAAATAATAACAATGCAAGGAAGATGCTTGGTGACTTTACTGCACCTAATTTCAATTTACATGGAAGAAGCATCTCGATCCCTGCCATTGGAGCAAACAACTTTGAGCTTAAACCTCAATTAGTTTCTCTGATGCAACAGAACTACAAGTTTCATGGACTTCCATCCGAAGATCCTTTTCAGTTCTTAACTAAATTCTTGCAGATCTGTGATACTGTTAAGACCAATGGGGTTAATCCCGAGGTCTACAGGCTTATGCTTTTTCCGTTTGCTGTAAGGGACAGAGCTAGAATATGGTTGGACTCTCAACCTAAGGATTGCCTGAACTCTTGGGATAAGCTGGTCACGGCTTTCTTAGCCAAGTTCTTTCCTCCTCAAAAGCTTAGTAAGCTTAGAGTGGATGTTCAAACCTTCAAACAGAAAGAAGATGAATCCCTCTATAAAGCTTGGGAGAGATACAAGGAACTGACCAAAAAGTGTCCTTCTGACATGCTTTCAGAATGGACCATCCTGGATATATTCTATGATGGTCTGTCTGAGCTATCAAAGATGTCACTGGACTATTCTGCAGGTGGATCCATTCACCTAAAAAAAACGCCTGCAGAAGCTCAAGAACTCATTGATATGGTTGCAAATAACCAATTCATGTACACTTCTGAAAGGAATCCTGTGAATAATGGGACGCCCATGAGGAAGGGAGTTCTTGAAATTGATACTCTGAATGCCATATTGGCTCAGAATAAAATATTGACTCAGCAAGTCAATATGATCTCTCAGAGTCTGAATGGATTGAAGGAATCATCCAACAGTACTAAAGAGGCATCTTCTGAAAAAGAAGCTTATGATCATGAGAACCCTGCAATAGCAGAAGTGAATTTCATGGGTGAACCCTATGGAAACACCTATAATCCCTCATGGAGAAATCATCCAAATTTCTCATGGAAGGATCAACAAAAGCCTCAACAAGGCTTTAACAATGGTGGAAGAAACAGGTTTAGCAATAGCAAGCCTTTTCCATCATCCACTCAGCAAAAGACGGAGAGTCCTGAGCAGGATCCATCTAGCTTAGCAAATATAGTCTCTGATCTATCTAAGGCCACTTTAAGTTTCATGAATGAGACAAGGTCTTCCATTAGAAATCTGGAGGCTCAAGTGGGCCAGCTGAGTAAAAGGGTCACTAAAACCCCTCATAGTACTCTCCCAAGCAATACAGAAGAGAATCCAAAAAGAGAGTACAAGGTCATTGAATTAACCATCATGGCCGAACCTACAAGGGAGAGAGAGGACGTGAATCCCAGTGAAGAAGACCTCCTGGGACGTCCAGTGATCAATAAGGAGTTTTCCTCTGAGGAACCAAAGGAATCTGAGACTCATCTAGAAACCATAGAGATTCCATTGAACCTCCTTATGCCATTCATGAGCTCTGATGAGTATTCTTCTTCTGAAGAGAATGAAGATGTTACTGAAGAGCAAGTTGCCAAGTACCTTGGTGCAATCATGAAGCTGAATGCCAAATTATTTGGTAATGAGACTTGGGAAGTTGAACCTCCCTTGCTCATCAATGAACTAAGTGATCTGGATCAACTGAGATTGCCTCAGAAGAAACAGGATCCTGGAAAGTTTTTAATACCTTGTACCATAGGTACTATGACCTTTGAGAAGGCTCTATGTGACCTTGGATCAGGGATAAACCTCATGCCACTCTCTGTAATGGAGAAACTGGGAATCTTTGAGGTGCAAGCTGCCAGAATCTCATTAGAGATGGCAGACAACTCCAGAAAATAGGCTTATGGACAAGTAGAGGACGTGCTAGTAAAGGTTGAAGGCCTTTACATCCCTGCTGATTTCATAATCCTGTATACTGGGAAGGATGAGGATGAATCCATCATCCTTGGAAGACCTTTCCTAGCCACAGCAAGAGCTGTTATTGATGTGGACAGAGGAGAGTTAGTCCTTCAACTGAATGAGGACAACCTTGTGTTTCAAACTCAAGGATCTCCTTTTGTAACCATGGAGAGGAAGCATGAAAAGCTTCTCTCACTGCAGAGTCAATCAAAGCCCCCACAGTCAAACTCTAAGTTTGGTGTTGAACCCCCACATTCAAACTCTAAGTTTGGTGTTGGAAGGTTCCAACCTTGCTCTGAACATCTGTGAGGCTCCGTGAGAGCTCACTGTCAAGTTATTGACATTAAAAAAGCACTTGTTGGGAGGCAATCCAATGTTATCTAATTATATTTATTTATTTTCTATTGCTATTTTATGTTTTCTTTAGGTTGATGATCATGTGAAGTCACAAAAACTACTGAAAAATAAAAAACAGAGTGAAAAATAGAATGAAAAATAGCACACCCTGGAGGGGAACAGTCTGGCGTTTAAACGCCAGAAACAAGCATCTGTCTGGCGTTTAACGCCAGAAACAAGCATCTACCTGGCGTTAAACGCCAGAACAGAGCATGAAAGTGGCATTTAACGCCAGAAACAGGCAGCAGTCTGGCGTTAAACGCCAGGATTGCATGTATAAGGCATTTTTCACGTCTAAAGGGTACAGGGATAAAAAATCCTTGACACCTCAGGATCTGTGGACCCCACAGGATTCCCTCAGGATCTGTGGATCCCACAGGATCCCCACCTAATCCTATTCTCTTCTCTTCACACCTTTTCATAACTCTCTTCCCCAAATGCCCTTCACCAATCACTTCAATCACTCTTTCCCATCACCCCGTCACCACTCACATCCATCTTCTCTTCCCCAAAAACCCCACCTACCTTCAAATTCAAAATATTTTCCCTCCCAAACCCAACCCTAAATGGCCAAACCCTAAACCCCTCCCCACTTCTATATAAAACCCTCATTCCTTCTTCTATTTCACACAACATAACCATATCTTCTTCCACTTGGCCGAAACCTACTCTCTCTATCTCTCTCTCTCCTCCATTTCTCTTCTTCTTCTACTTCTTTTTTTCTTCTTTTGCTCGGGGACGAGCAAACATTTTAAGTTTGGTGTGGTAAAAGCATTGTTTTTTATTTTTCCATAACCATCTATGGCACCTAAGGCCAAAGAAACCTCTAGAAAGAGGAAAGGGAAGGCAATTGCTTCCACCTCTGAGTCATGGATGATGGAGAGATTTATCTCAAAGGTCCATCAAGACCACTTCTATGAAGTTGTGGCCAAGAAGAAAGTGATCCCTGAGGTTCCTTTCAAGCTCAAAAGGAATGAGTATCCGGAGATCCGACTTGAGATTCAAAGAAGAGGTTGGGAAGTTCTCACCAACCCCATTCAACAAGTCGAGATCCTAATGGTTCAACAGTTCTATGCAAATGCATGGATCACAAGGAACTATGATCAAAGTGTGAACCCAAATCCAAAGCATTGGCTTACTATGGTTCGGGGAAAATACTTAGATTTCAGTCCGGAAAATGTAAGGCTGGCGTTCAACTTGCCAATTATGGAAGAAAATGCACGCCCCTACACAAGAAGGGTCAACTTTGATCAAAGGTTGGACCAAGTCCTCATAGACATATGTGAGAAAGGAGCTCAATAGAAATTTGACTCAAGAGGCAAGCCAGTTCAATTAAGAAGGCATGACCTCAAACCAGTGGCTAGGGGATGGCTAGAGTTCATTCAACGCTCAATCATTCCTACTAGTAACTGGTCTGAAGTTACTATAGACCGGGCCATCATGATCCATAGTATCATGATTGGAGAAGAGGTGGAAGTTCATGAGATTATACCTCAACAACTCAACAAGGTGGCTGACAAGTCTTCCACTTGGGCAAGGTTAGCCTTTCCTCACCTCATATGCCACCTCTGCAATTCAGCTGGAATTGACATAGAGGGAGATATCCTCATTGAAGAGGACAAGCCCATCACTAAGAAAAGGATGGAGCAAATAAGAGATCATGGACCTCAGCAAGAGCATGAGGAAAGTCCCCACCATGAAATCCTTGAGATGCCCCAAGGGATGCACTTTCCTCCACAAAATTATTGGGAGCAAATCAACACCTCCCTAGGAGAATTAAGTTCCAATATGGGACAACTAAGGGTGGAGCACCAAGAGCACTCCATCATCCTCCATGAGATTAGAGAAGATCAAAGAGCCATGAGGGAGGAGCAACAAAGGCAAAGAAGAAACATAGAGGAGCTCAAAAGCACCATTGGTTCTTCAAGAAGAAGAAGACGCCACCCTCACTAAGGTGGACTCAAGGATGATGAAAAAATGAATGTTAAATATATTGGCTCTTGAAAGAATGATGAAAAAAGAGAAATGTTATTTGATAATCTGAAAAATCATAAAAATGATTCTTGAAGCAAGAAAAAGCAGTGAATACAAAAGCTTGCAGAAGAAAAAAAGAGAAAAGAAAAATGGCGAAAAAAAAAGAAAAAGAAAAAGCAAGTAGAAAAAGCCAAAAGCTCTTTAAACCAAAAGGCAAGAGCAAAAAGCCAATAGCCCTTAAAACCAAAAGGCAAGGGTAATAAAAAGGATCCAAGACTTTGAGCATCAGTGGATAGGAGGGCCTAAAGGAATAAAATCCTGGCCTAAGCGGCTAAACCAAGCTGTCCCTAACCATGTGCTTGTGGCGTGAAGGTGTCAAGTGAAAACTTGAGACTGAGCGGTTAAAGTCAAGCTCCAAAGCAAAAACAGAGTGTGCTTAAGAACCCTGGAAACCTCTAATTGGGGACTTTAGCAAAACTGAGTCACAATCTGAAAATGTTCACCCAGTTATGTGTCTGTGGTATTTTTGTATCCGGTGGTAATACTGGAAAACAAAGTGCTTAGGGCCACGGCCAAGACTCATAAAGTAGCTGTGTTCAAGAATCAACATACTGAACTAGGAGAATCAATAACACTATCTGAATTCTAAGTTCCTATAGATGCCAATCATTCTGAACCTCAATGGATAAAGTGAGATGCCAAAACTATTCAAGAGGCAAAAAGCTACAAGTCCCGCTCATCTGATTGGAGCTAAGTTTCATTGATATTTTGGAATTTAAGGATAGACGACATAAACTGGCGTTGAACGCCAGTTCCATGCTGCATTCTGGAGTCAAACGCCAGAAACAGGTTGCAAAGTGGAGTTAAACGCCAGAAACAGGTTACAAACTGGCGTTCAACTCCAAGAAAGACCTCTACACGTGTAAAGCTCAATGCTCAGCCCAAGCACACACCAAGTGGGCCCTGGAAGTGAATTTCTGCATCATTTACTCATTTCTGTAAACCCTAGTAACTAGTTTAGTATAAATAGGACTTTTTACTATCTTTGTAAGGGATCTTTGATTAGTTTTTATGCTATCTTAGACTTTCATGGGGCTGGCCATTCGGCCATGCCTGGACCATTATCACTTATGTATTTTCAAACGGTAGAGTTTCTACACACCATAGATTAAGGTGTGGAGCTCTGCTATTCCTCATGAATTAATATAAAGTACTACTATTTTTCTATTCAATTCAAGCTTATTCCTTCTCTAAGATATCCATTCGTACCCAAGAACATGATGAATGTGATGATTATGTGACGCTCATCATCATTCTCACCTATGAACGCGTGCCTGACAAATACTTCCGTTCTATATGCAAATAAGCTAGAATGAGTATCTCTTAGATATCTAATACAGAGGACCGAGTCCGAGATATTAGAATCTTCGTGGTATAAGTTAGAACCCATGGATGGCCATTCTTGAGATCCGGAAAGTCTAAACCTTGTCTGTGGTATTCCGAGTAGGATCTGGGAAGGGATGGCTATGACGAGCTTCAAATTCGCGAGTGCTGGGCGTAGTGACAGACGCAAAAGGATAGTAAATCCTATTCCAGTATGATCGAGAACCGACAGATGATTAGCCATGCAGTGACAGTGCATTGGACCATTTTCACAGAGAGGATGGGATATAGCCATTGACAACGGTGATGCCTTACATAAAGCTTGCCATGGAAAGGAGTAGGAATGATTGGATGAAGACAGCAGGAAAGCAAAGGTTCAGAGAAACGAAAGCATCTCTATATGCTTATCTGAAATTCTCACCAATGAATTACATAAGTTTCTCTATCCTAAGCTATGTTTTATTTATCTTTTAATTATTAAAACTCTATATCCATTTGAATCCGCCTGACTGAGATTTACAAGGTGACCATAGCTTGCTTCAAGCTGACAATCTCCGTGGGATCGACCCTTACTCATGTAAGGTTTATTACTTAGACGACCCAGTGTACTTGTTGGTCAGTTGGGCGAAGTTGTGACAAAGAATTAAGATTATGAACGTGCGTATAAAGTTTTCAGCGCCGTTACCAAGAAATGGAACCGTCACGATTTCTGCGCACCAGTCGACTTCCAACTTTAAGAGCTTTCTTCCAACTCTTTTCGTCATCGTACCTCCCTTCGCAATTCCCGCTTTGCTTTCCGTTGTCGTTCACCTTCCAGTTTGACTTGCTCTAACCGTCCATGATGGCCGTGGACTAATCCTAATATCTCTGTTGGACGGGGAGGTTCTTCATCTTCGGGTGGATGGACCTTAGGACCTCTGACTGAATCCGTCGCGACTAAGAGTTTCCTGAAGTCCCTTCTCCGTGGAGAACATGCATTCTTTCTCGAGGTGGAGGTATTGCAAGCGTGAGGTCATCACGGTGGAGCTCCGGTTCTGACTCAGATGTCATGTGACCGTCCGCCATTATCAAGGGTTGATCTCCAGATCCCCGGCAACAAATCTAATGTTCCGAGGGTTACCTGAAATGTTGATTTGAGCCTGAACGTGAGGTCTAGACTTCTTGTGAGGCAGCGTCCGACTTGTTCTTGTGCCGAGGTGCCGCCGTCCGAGTTCCTCTTGAGGAAGTGGGAGTGGTACCTGCAAGAGACCCCGATGCTTAAGTTAGAAAGGGGTTTAGGCAGATTTTTAGTAAATTAGAACATAAATATTTTTGAGGAGTGTCAGAGTATTTATAGTAGAGTTGATAACCACCTTTTTGGAGTAGTTCTACCTTTGTTGGTGGATGACTATTCCCTTTATCTTAGGAGTTTGTTGGAATCTATCTTTTAGGTGAGATAGAAATAGTAAGAGAGATTCGTGGAGACAGTTACTCGTTTGGATAAGTGAAACTGGACCTCCTTTGTTGTGTCCGACCTCTTAGGAGGTCGGGTAGAACGAGGTCTTTGGTGGGCCTTTAAGCTTATAAATAGGTTTGGCTTAGTGTTTTGGGTTAGGCTATGAACATGTATAATAATAAATGAGAAATTAATCAATACGATGATTATTTCATGTTTTGATAAAGAAGTTTTGGAATTGAGTTTTAGAAACAAAAAGTGTACTCTTTTATAAGTTATATATAATTAAAGTTATTTTAGGAAAAAGAAACTTTATTTTGGAATAGTAAAAATATTTAGGATAAATCATAGACAAATCTAAAATATAAACAATATTTTCATACTAAATGTTATAATTTTTCAATAAACAGATGAAATCCGTTTGAAAACTGATGCACTTTCATACGGAATTTACAAATGATGCTATTTTCGTCCTAAATTTGTGGAAAAAAAATTTGGCTAATTCGAATGGTTAGCTATAGTAAAAGAATTTAAGACTAATTATAGACAAATTTAGGATATAATTAATATTTTTCAAAATGCGGCCCAAATCTATCCAAAAGTTATTCAGATGAAATACAAAGGAATTATAGCTTTTGTCTGAAATGTGTTACTAATCTGTATGAAAATTTTGGCGTTATCCAAAACCAAAATTTGGGACAAAATTTAGATAAATTTAGGATAGAATATATTATTCCAATGCCTCCACTAAAAGTTGTTCAACATTTGTCTCAAATTTGTTCGAAATGAAAAAGTCATTTAGATGGAATAAATTTCGTTTAAAATTTTTGTCAAAAAAAGCCCTATTTCTAGTAGTAGAATAGTTTTTTTTTTTTTTATCTTTTCTACAATTTGTTGAAAGACTATCGCAAGATGCGGATTAAGACACTACAAGGTTTTCGTTTATTTATGGCAGTGTTTTCTCTTATTTGTGGAGGTTTATAACCCCCACCAAATGGTTCGTGGGGGTTTCTGAAACCTCCAAAATTTGAGGTGCCACGAAGTCTTTTGTGGAAGTTTTTAAAAACCTCCACAATATATTCAGCGGGGATTTTATGTGTGTCTAGTGGAGGTTTTATATTAGAATTTTGTGATAATTTTAAATCACTTTTGTGACAGTTTAAAACCCCCACAAATTGATTTTTTAATTTAAAAAAAGTAACTATTTTGTGAGATTTTCAACCCTCCACAAATCCTGTAATTATTTATTTATTTTTAATTTCAAATCATTCATTCACTACAAGAAAAACACCCATTCAACTACACTTTTTTTAAGCTACATTTAAAAAGCGTAGCCTATTCCTAGAATAGGCTATGCTTTTCTCAGTGTTGTCTTTTTGTAAGAGAAAAGGAAACACAATTTTGGCATCATTTGAAAAATGTAGCCTTAGGTATTATAGAAATCACTTATAAAGCGTAGCCTTTTCTAAATATCTATGGCTACACTTTTCACACCAAAGAGAGCACTTTTAAAGAGTAACCTATTTGTTATAATTTGGGTACTCTTCAAAAACGTCTCCTAATGTATCTAGGGCCAAATACGGCGTATAACTTAGTGAATATTTTCCCCTTTGCCCCCCAAAGCACGCAGATCAGCTAGCTCTTCAGTAACTCGCGCCTCACCTTCATTCACTATCAGAGAAAGCCTTCGCGTCCTCACTTCTCACCTTCGCCACTCACCGTTGCTTCTTCCCCACTCACCACTCACCACTCACCACACACGACTTTGCCACTCATCGTCAGCTGCTCTCTCCTGCATTGATCGTCAGTTGTGCTCTCTTGCATTGATCGTGAGCTGCACCCTCACCATCGTCATCTCTGCGCTCTGGTCGTCCTCTCTGCGCACACATCGTCGAGAAGGTATCTATAAATTTCCGTTTGGTTCTGAAATTTGGGTGTTTAGAGTTCCAATTTTAGGGTTTTTAATTTGGGGGGTTTGATACAATAATATGGTTTATATGCAACTGTGAATTGTGAATTGATGAACAAGCCATGTATTGTTGATGAACATGCAAGGTTCAACTTGAATACCCCTTTTTTTCCTAATTCTCGCCAAATCCCGTGTTGGAGTTCCTTCAAGCTGAGCTCGAGCTTCAGATAGCGGCTTTGCTTTCCATTCTTAGTGGAATTTGCGTTTTATTTGTTTATTTGTTTATTTTTTTCGAATTGTTACTGATTCTGGTTCGCGTGGCGATGTTATTTTGGAATAAAGAGGGAAGAGAGGAATTGCTTGTAGTGTTACTGAGCCACATTCAGATCCTGAGGGTGACAATGAGGAGGTATTTTTAGTTTGCTTTGGTACTATATCTGTTGGAGAATTTCTGAGTTGGTTAATTTTTTGTAACTGTCAGGTTAGTTAGAAATTAGAAGTTAGTTTGTTTGTTTCAAATTTTGACAATTTGCTGCACTATATCTATTAGACTAGCATCTGTTATAACAGTTATTTTAGTTTCGAAAGTTAGTGTCGATTAGTTTCAAATTCTGATCATTGTAGAACTCGACAGGAAGGAATTCACTACAAGAAAAACGGACAATTGCAGCGGAAAATTGCTTGCATTTCCCCGAACGGCTGCAAATTCATTGAGTAGCTGCTGTTCTTGATGCGTTATTCGTCTCCGTCAAAGACTGCTCAAGATAGGGGCGGTTTTGTGTATCAACTGACGCAGCAACAGCTCAAATTTATTTTATAATCGAAATTGGGTGAATTTAGGGCGATTAATCCTCGTTTTTGCGTGAACCCAAAGGGGGACAAAGGCGACAATCACTAGTTTCAAGACTCCTTACCGCCGTATATGTTCCGTTATCATCAGAGCAGCCGCTATGTCCTTCCTCGTCACGGATCTGCTCAAGCTCCCGTGCGCAAAAGCAAGGTGGAGAGGCACGTCCATTGTTTGTCCCTCCGCCGTGCACGTCCCGATGTCGTCGCGTGGCTTCCCAACCGTCCCGATATCGTCGTCCTCAACCTTCCCCCCTTGCACTGTTGTGCGCCGCTCAAACGTACCCTATTTCCCGCTTCCTGGTTCGCTTTCTCTCCCTTTTCTTGTTCTTCTAATTTCATCTTTTGTCTTCGTTCCTTTGTTTCAATTGAATCATTTTGATTGTTGATCGAATTTCTTTGCACCAATTTAGTTTAATTGCTTGTTCCCAATTTGGTTGCTATTTTGGTTCGAACCCTAGTTCCAATTTAATTGTTTCCTTAGTTGTTGACCTGAAGATAAATGGTTCATTAGTTGTTTCTTTGCTGAAAATATATTCCTGCATTCTATTAGAAATAATTGTCCAATTTTAATTGTGCATACAGAAGTAATCTGTTCCTTAAAATTTTTTAGAATTCCAATTTAGCTCCAAAATTGCCTCCGATACTGTTCTCATCTATCCTTTTTGAAATTGGAAAAAGGTTCTTTTACCTTTTGATCAATGTATATATAAGACAAAGGCTATGGTGGATTGAATGAAATGTTAAATGCTGAGATTATAAAACAGAGTTCTGTGTTCTCTTTTTTTTCTTGCTGAGTGTGTTCTCAGTCACATGAAATTGGTAGATACATTATTTTTTCTCCTATTAACTTCTGTGATCTCATGGTCAACCTCAATTTTGCTAATGCTTTCAATGCCATGTTCTTCTTTTACATTCTTTTCTGTCATTACTAGCACAATTTTGCTCCCTTGTGTCATTCATATGATGCAACTTAAAATTGTTATTGTTTATAAATGCTAGAATCTTATGTATGTATATAAATGAAGGCAATGAAAGCTATGGTTTTATCTTGTTTTCGGTTCTGCATTATGAAATTATATTGGAGTCACCTAGTCAAACTCTATATGGTACTTCCAACTGCTTTTTATGTATATATAGTGAATGCAAGGCTAATTCTTTTCCATATAGAAGTAAGATAAGAGATATGCTTTAACATGATATAATTTTTTTGTATTCTTTAAAATTGTGAAAAGAACTAAAATTAAAGGGTCCAATTTCTAGGAGTACAGAAATTAATTTGTGTCACATTTGAAATTAATACTCAAACTGTACATAATTTTAAAAAACACTATTATCAATCCAATGTCAAAAGTAAAAAAAAAGTGTCAATGCAAACCTTGTGGTTTTATATGTTGTATTCTGCTTGCATTTTAAAGCATGGCTTTCTTAGCCAATTTACAAAAACTGAAGCTTTGAGAATGTTTTTTTTAGAATAAATGCTAAATGTATTGGGCATTACTGTTTGACATGCCTTAACAACTCAAACTTGATCTAACTATAATGTGTGAAACTTTGCTTTTGTTTTTAAGTTTTCCTAGATAGTGCATTGAGAAATTATATTTACATTGTTCAAAAAGTGATTAGTGTAAGTGATGAGCGGATAATTTATACGCTTTTTGGCATTGTTTTTAGTATGTTTTTAGTAGGATCTAGTTACTTTTAGGGATGTTTTCATTAGTTTTTATGTTAAATTCACATTTCTGGACTTTACTATGAGTTTGTGTGTTTTTCTATGATTTCAGGTATTTTCTGGCTGAAATTGAGGGACTTGAGCAGAAATCAGATTCAGAGGTTGAAGAAGGACTGCTGATGCTGTTGGATTCTGACCTCCCTGCACTCAAAGTGGATTTTCTGGAGCTACAGAACTCGAAATGGCGTGCTTCCAATTGCGTTGGAAAGTAGACATCCAGGGCTTTCCAGCAATATATAATAGTCCATACTTTGGCCAAGATTTGACGACGTAAACTGGCGTTCAACGCCAGCCTTCTACCCAAATCTGGCGTCCAGCGCCAGAAAAGGATCCAAAACCAGAGTTGAACGCCCAAACTGGCACAAAAACTGGCGTTCAACTCCACAAATGGCCTCTACATGTGCAACACTCAGGCTCAGCCCAAACACACACCAAGTGGGCCCAGGAAGTGGATTTATGCATCAATTACTTACTCATGTAAACCCTAGTGACTAGTTTATTATAAATAGGACCTTTTACTATTGTATTAGGCATCTTTGATCAGTTGTATGCTATCTTAGATCACAATAGGGGGCTGGCCATCTCGGCCATGCCTGGACCTTCACTTATGTATTTTCAACGGTAGAGTTTCTACACTCCATAGATTAAGGTGTGGAGCTCTGCTGTTCCTCAAAGATTAATGCAAAGTACTACTGTTTTCTATTCAATTCTTCTTATCTCGCTTCTAAGATATCCATTCGCACCCAAGAATGTGATGAAGGTGATGATTATGTGTGACGCTCATCATCCTTCTCCCTTATGAACGCGTGCCTGACAAACACTTCTGTTCTACATGAATTAAGCTAGAATGAATATCTCTTAGATCTCCTAACCAGAATCTTCGTGGCATAAGCTAGAATGATGGCGGCATTCAAGAGAATCCGGAAGGTCTAAACCTTGTCTGTGGTATTCTGAGTAGAATTCAATGATCGAATGACTGTGACGAGCTTCAAACTCGCGATTGTTGGGCGTTAGTGACAGACGCAAAAGGAGGGTGAATCCTATTCCAGCATGATCGAGAACTGACAGATGAATAGCCGTGCCGTGACAGGGTGCGTGAGCATATTATTCACTGAGAGGAGGGGATGTAGCCACTGACAACGGTGATGCCCTTGCATAAAGCCAGCCATGGAAAGGAGTAAGACTGATTGGATGAAGATAGCAGGAAAGCAGAGGTTCAGAGGAACGAAAAGCATCTCCATTCGCTTATCTGAAATTCCTACCAATGATTTACATAAGTATCTCTATCCCTATTTTATTATATAATATTCGAAAACACCATTATCACTTTATATCTGCCTGACTGAGATTTACAAGGTGACCATAGCTTGCTTCATACCAACAATCTCCGTGGGATTCGACCCTTACTCACGTAAGGTATTACTTGGACGACCCAGTGCACTTGCTGGTTAGTTGTATCGAAGTTGTGACAAATTATGAATGTGTAATCACGATTACACGTACCAAGTTGCTCACGTGCCTGGAATAGTTTGAGCCTGGACATCACAATTTCGTGCACCAAGTTTTTGGCGCCGTTGCCGGGGATTGTTTGAGTTTTCGGCAAGCTTTTGGTCCGGTAACATCAGTGCCAGATTCCCTTTTGATCCGGCAACAGCACCAAGTTTTTGGCGCCGTTGCCGGGGATTGTTTGAGTTTGGACAACTGACGGTTCATCTTGTTGCTCAGATTAGGTAATTTTCTTTTTATTTTCTTTCAAAAATTTTTCAAAAATATTTCAAAATTTTCTCCTTTGTTTTCGAAAAAAAAATGTTTTCAAAAAAAAATTTTATTCAAAATTTTTAAGAATGAATTCTAGTGTTTCATGAAGCATGTAAAGCCTGGCTGGCTGTAAAGCCATGTCTAAATCTATTTGGACTGAGGCTTGCAATTTGTTATCAAGATCAATATACTCTGGTGTTAAATGCTGAAGCTTGGCTGGCCATTGGCCATGTCTAGTGTTTTGGACTGGAGCTTTCTTTGAAAGCTTGGCTGGCTAGTGAGCCATGTCTAATTCCTGGACTGAAGCTTTAGACTAACAATGCAAGATTCCTGGAATTCATATTAAAAATTTTGGAATCCTTATTTTTCTTTTTCATATAATTTTCGAAAAATATAAAATAAAAATCCAAAAAAATTAGAAAATCATAAAAATCAAAAATATTTTCTGTTTCTTGTTTGAGTCTTGAGTCACATTATAAGTTTGGTGTCACTTGCATATGCATCTTGCATTTTTCGAAAATATCATGCATTCATAGTGTTCTTCATGATCTTCAAGTTGTTCTTGGTAAGTCTTCTTGTTTGATCTTGATGATTTTTTGTTTTGTGTCTTTTCATGTTTATCATATGCATTCTTGAATTCTTAGTGTCTAAGCATTAAAGAATTCTAAGTTTGGTGTCTTGCATGTTTTCTTTGCATTAAAAATTTTTCAAAAATATGTTCTTGATGTTCATCATGTTCTTCATAGTGTTCTTGGTGTTCATCTTGACATTCATAGCATTCTTGCATGCATTCACTGTTTTGATCTAAAAATTTCATGCATTGCATAATTTTCATGTTTTTCTCTCTCATCAAAAAAATTCAAAAATAAAAAAAATATCTTTCCCTTTTTCTCTCTCATCAAATTCGAAAATTTGAGTTGACTTTTTCAAAAATTTTTAAAAATCAAGTTGTTGCCAATGAGTCAAATCAAATTTTCAATTTGAAAATCTTATCTTTTTCAGAATCTTTTTCAAAATTCAAATCTTTTTCAAAATTCTTAGTTATTTTCGAAAACTCCAAAAATATTTTTCAAAAATTTTTTTCTTATTTTTATATCAAATTTTCGAAAATAACATAATCAATTAATGTTTTGATTCAAAAATTTGAAGTTTGTTACTTGCTTGTTAAGAAAGATGCAAACTTTAAGTTCTAGAATCATATCTTGTGATTTCTTATGAACCAAGTCATTAATTGAAATTTTAAAAAATCAAATCTTTTTCAAAAACTAATTTCTATCATATCTTTTCAAAAATATCTTCTCATCTTATCTTTTTCAAAAATATCTTTTCAAATATCTTTTCTAACTTCCTAACTTCTTATCTTTTCAAAATTTGTTTCAACTAACTAACTAACTTTTTGTTTGTTTCTTAACTTTTTCAAAACCACCTAACTAACTCTCTCTCTCTCTCATTTTCGAAAATATCTTCCTTCTTTTTCAAAAATTTCTTTTTAATTAACTAATTATTTTTATTTTTTATTTTTGATTTCAAAAATTTTCGAAAATTACTAACATTTTTCAAAAACCATTTTCGAAAATCACTAACTCTTTTTCAAAATAATTTTCGAAAATTATCCCTCCCCCATCTCATTCTATTTATTCATTCATATCCTAACATCTCATCTCACCTCTCTTCCATCCTCACAGTTGTGTTTCTTCCATTATATTACATTCTTTGTCTCCCCCTCTTCTTCCACTCACGCAGGAATCCCTATACTGTGGTATAAAGGATCTCCATTATTATTATTATTTTTCTGTGCCTTCTTCTTTGTCATATGAGCAGGAGCAAGGATAAGAATATTCTTGTGGAAGAAGATCCAGAACCTGAAAGGACTCTGAAGAGAAAATTAAGAGAAGCTAAAATACAACAATCCAGAGATAACCTTTCAGAAATTTTCGAACAGGCAGAGGAGATGGCAGCCGAAAATAATAATAATGTAAGGAAGATGCTTGGTGACTTTACTGCACCTAATTCCAATTTACATGGAAGAAGCATCTCCATTCCTGCCATTGGAGCAAACAACTTTGAGCTGAAACCTCAATTAGTTTCTCTGATGCAGCAGAACTGCAAGTTTCATGGACTTCCATCTGAAGATCCTTTTCAGTTCTTAACTGAATTCTTGCAGATATGTGATACTGTTAAGACTAATGGAGTAGATCCTGAAGTCTACAGGCTCATGCTTTTCCCTTTTGCTGTAAGAGACAGGGCTAGATTATGGTTGAATTCTCAACCTAAAGACAGCCTGAACTCTTGGGATAAGCTGGTCACGACTTTCTTAGCCAAGTACTTTCCTCCTCAAAAGCTGAGCAAGCTTAGAGCTGATGTTCAAACCTTCAGACAGAAAGAAGGTGAATCCCTCTATGAAGCTTGGGAAAGATACAAACAGTTGACCAAAAAGTGTCCTTCTGACATGCTTTCAGAATGGACCATTCTGGATATATTCTATGATGGTCTGTCTGAGTTATCTAAGATGTCATTGGATACCTCTGCAGGTGGATCCATTCACCTAAAGAAAACGCCTGCAGAAGCTCAAGAACTCATTGACATGGTTGCTAATAACCAGTTCATGTACACTTCTGAAAGGAATCCTGTGAATAATGGGACGTTTATGAAGAAGGGAGTTCTTGAAGTTGATACTCTGAATGCCATATTGGCTCAGAATAAAATATTGACTCAGCAAGTCAATATGATCTCTCAGAGTCTGCATGGAATGCAAGCTGCATCCAACAGTACTCAAGAGGCATCTTCTGAAGAAGAAGCTTATGATCCTGAGAACCCTGCAATAGCAGAGGTAAATTACTTAGGTGAACCTTATGGAAACACCTATAACTCAACATGGAAAAATCATCCAAATTTCTCATGGAAGGATCAAAAGCCCCAACAAGGCTTTAATAATGCTGGAAGAAACAGGTTTAGCAATAGCAAGCCTTTTCCATAATCAACTCAGCAACAGACAGAGAACTCTGAACAAAATGCTTCTAATTTAGCAAATCTAGTCTCTGATCTATCTAAGGCCACTGTAAGTTTCATGAATGAAACAAGGTCTTCCATTAGAAATCTGGAAGCACAAGTGGGCCAGCTGAGTAAAAGGATCACTGAAATCCCTCCTAGTACTCTCCCAAGCAATACAGAAGAGAACCCAAAAGGAGAGTGCAAGGCCATTGACATAAGCGCCATGGCCGAACCTGTGAGGAGAGGAGAGGACGTGAATCCCAAGGAGGAAGACCTCCTGGGACGTCCAGTGGTCAATAAGGAGTTTCCCTCTGAGGAACCAAAGGACTCTGAGGCTCATCTAGAGACCATAGAGATTCCATTGAACCTCCTTATACCCTTCATGAGCTCTGATGAGTATTCCTCTTCTGAAGAGAATGAGGATGTTACTGAAGAGCAAACTGCCAAGTTTCTTGGTGCAATCATGAAGCTGAATGCCAAATTATTTGGCATTGATGCTTGGGAAGTTGAACCTCCCTTGTTTATCAATGAACTAAGTGATTTGGATCAACTGACATTGCCTCAGAAGAGACAGGATCCTGGAAAGTTCATAATACCCTGCACCATAGGCACCATGATCTTTAAGGCTCTGTGTGACCTTGGTTCAGGAATAAACCTCATGCCCCTCTCTGTAATAGAGAAACTGGGAATCTATGGGGTGCAAGCTGCTAAAATCTCACTAGAGATGGCAGACAGCTCAAGAAAACAGGCCTATGGACAAGTAGAAGATGTATTAGTAAAGGTTGAGGGCCTTTACATACCTACTGATTTCATAGTCCTGGATACTAGAAAGGAAGAGGATGAATCCATCATCCTGGGAAGACCTTTCCTGGCCACAGCAAGAGCTGTGATTGATGTTGACAGAGGTGAAATATTCCTTCAATAGAATGAGAACTCCCTTGTGTTTAAAACTCAAGGATCTCCCTCTGCAACCATGGAGAGGAAGCAGAAAAAGCTTCTCTCCAAGCAGAGTCAACCAGAGCCCCCACAGTCAAACTCTAAGTTTGGTGTTGGGAGGCCACAACCAAACTCTAAGTTTGGTGTTAAACTCCCATATCCAAATTCTAAGTTTGGTGTTGGAGAGTCTCAACAAAGCTCTGCACATCTGTGAGGCTCCATGAGAGCCCACTGTCAAGCTATTGACATTAAAGAAGCGCTTGTTGGGAGGCAACCCAATGTTTATCTAATTCTTATTTTTATTGTTTTTCATGTTTTCTTAGGTTCATGATCATGTGGAGTCACAAAATAAATATAAAAATTGAAAACGGAATCAAAAACAGCAGAAGAAAAATTACACCCTGGAGGAGCATCTGTCTGGCGTTCAGCGCCAGAACAGAGCATGGTTCTGGCGCTGAACGCCCAAAATGGGCAGCTTCTGGGCGCTGAACGCCAGAACAGGCATGGTTCTGGCGTTCAACGCCAGAAATGGCACACAGATGGGCGTTGAACGCCCAAAATGGCCACCAACCTGGCGCTGAACGCCCAGAGTTGGATACAAAGGCATTTTTACATGCCTAATGGGTGCAGGGATGTAAATCCTTGAACACCTCAGGATCTGTAGACCCCACAGGATCCACTCAGGATCTGTGGACCCCACAGGATCCCCACCTACCTCCACTCACTTCTTCTCACCACTCTCTTTCACACAACCCCATAAACACTCTTACCCAAAAACCCTTCACCAATCACCTCAAACTCTCTTCCCCATCACCTCTTCACCACTCACATCCACCCACTCTTCCCAATAAACCTACCTCATAAACTCCACCTACCTTCAAAATTCAAAACCAATTTCCCACCCAAACCCACCCATATGGCCGAACCTTAACCCCCCTCCATTCCCTATATAAAGACCTCCATTCTTCACCAAATTCACACAACACACCCCTCTACACTCTCCTTAGCCGAAACCACATCTCCCTCTCCCTCTCTATATTTCTTCTTCTTCTTCTATTCTTTTGTTTATTGCTCGAGGGTGAGCAATATTCTAAGTTTGGTGTGGTAAAAGCATAGCTTTTTTGTTTTTCCATTACCATTGATGGCACCTAAGACCGGAGAATCCTCTAGAAGAGGGAAAGGGAAGATAAAAGCTTCCACATCCGAGTCATGGGAGATGGAAAGGTTCATCTCCAAAGCCCATCAAGACCACTTCTATAATGTTGTGGCCAAGAAGAAGGTGATCCCTGAGGTCCCTTTTAAACTCAAAAGAAATGAGTATCCGGAGATCCGACATGAAATTCAAAGAAGAGGTTGGGAAGTTCTAACAAATCCCATCCAACAAGTCGGCATCCTAATGGTTCAAGAGTTCTATGCCAATGCATGGATCACCAAGAACCATGATCAAAGTAAGAACCCGGATCCAAAGAACTATGTTACAATGGTTCGGGGGAAACACTTAGATTTTAGTCCGGAGAATGTGAGGTTGGCGTTCAACTTGCCATACATGGAAGAAAACGCACGCCCCTACACAAGGAGAGTCAACTTTGATCAAAGGTTGGACCAAGTCCTTATGGACATATGTGTAGAAGGAGCTCAATGGAAGATTGACTCCAAAGGCAAGCCGGTTCAACTAAGAAGATTGGACCTCAAGCCTATTGCTAGAGGATGGTTGGAGTTTATTCAATGCTAAATCATTCCCACCAGCAATCGGTCTGAAGTTACTATAGACCGGGCCATCATGATCCATAGCATCATGATTGGAGAAGAGGTGGAAGTTCATGAGATTATACCTCAAGAACTCTACAAGGTGGCTGACAAGTCCTCCACCATGGCAAGGTTAGCCTTTCCTCACCTCATTTGCCACCTATGCAATTCAGCTGGGATTGACATAGAGGGAGATATCCTCATTAAAGAGGAAAAGCCCATCACTAAGAAAAAGATGGAGCAAGCAAGAGAGCCCAGTCATGGAGCTCAAGAGGCGCAAGAAGCTCATCACCATGAGATTCCGGAAATG